>NW_006159461.1:3124857-3132445 GCF_000334495.1 Tupaia belangeri chinensis | reverse complement strand
GTTTTCTCGTATTAGGCTCTCTGATGACACTGGTGAGGTAAAACGGTGACCATTTAGGGGTGACTAAGAGCATTTCTGGCCCAGTGTTTTTTTGGGTTTCCCCTTCCCCGAAGGAAGTGGAATGACGAGCGTGTTTGGACAAGTTACCCTGGGGGAACTCTCCATCAGCGTCTTGTCCATTGCTGTGGGAGAGAGGCCTCTGGCCCTTGTGGACTAAATGGTATCTTCCTTGCCGGTCCCTGCCGGAGTTTCTGATCCTAGAATGCTCCTGGGTGGGAGAGAGGATTCAAAGGCCCAGTGGGAAGAAGAGCACTTCTCACTACCATTGTCACCAGCTTTCTGGTCTGTCCCCTTTGCTGGATCTTTCAGTCTTGCTGTTTATGGGAGCCCTGTCCAGTACAGAGTGGGCATGACCCTCGCTACGATGCCTTCTGCTCTGCAGTGGGGGTGGAAGCTGCCAGTCCTGGCTAGTGTCCTCTGAGGGACTCCCGGCCTCCGTGCTGTTCCTCCAGTACTAAGACTCCTAAGTCTCTTCTTGCTTCCTATCTTTCAGAGTTCTCTTTCGATTGTCTCCTGCACTGTTTTTCCATGTTTATAGTTATGCATTCTGGAAAGGAGCAGCGAGAGATGAATCTAAGTCCTTTTGTCAGGACTGAAAGTCTTTTTAAATTGTTCTGGTAGTTAATTCCTTAGCAACTTAAGTGGAGCTATTTTCTTAAATGTTAAAAACAAACTGTATTTCCTTATTTATAATTATTCTTTGTTCTACCTTTAGTTTACATGAAAGCTTAAAACTATAAGTATATTTATATATTTTCCAGGTATGTGTGTTACAAAGGAACCCCCAGCTTCTTCTTTAAATAAAAAAAAAAGTATTTTATATTGCTTATAATTTTCTTGGTATGATTTTTGGGAGAAATTGGTACTATTTTAACTGTTAGAGCTAGACTTACTAATTTTATTATTTAAAAGGTGGTGTTGGGCCCAGCAGGTGGCATAGTGGTTAAGGTGCTGGACTCCCACATGGTTAGACATGGTTTGAGTCCCAGACCCTGTGGCTTGAAATTCATGCTGGGCCTACGTGCTTGTGTCCCCAAAATCCCAAGGGAAGATTGGAGAAGAAGGGATTGCAGCTTCGCCCTTCCCCTCCCGGCATGGGGGTGGATTTCTTGTTTTCTATCTCTCGATCTCTTTCTGCCTTCCTGACAAGCACATACACCCTCAACGAAAATCCTCTCTCAAAAAAAAAAAGTGTTGAGAGTTATTGAAAATAGACTCAGTCATTATTCCCAGATTGCAGGGAAAGGAAAAGAAATATGTTAATGATGAAATAGAACAGTAATGCCTATTTATTTTTTGTAAAGGGGTGTGGGTTAATTGGGGCATTATTACTTTATTTGGATTAAGAAATACCTGTTCTGTTTACTATTCTTAGGGCTGTATTTTATTATATCTGAAAAATGTAGCTCATTTTGTAACATATAAGGTATTATCAATAAATACTTAGTTAATAAATACAATGGCTTAAACATACATCTGTTGTTCTGTAGACACCACCCCTATTATTATCAAATGTAGACCGTAAACTCAGGAAGATTTAGGGAACCAGCAGTTAGAGTAATGGCTGTCGATGGACTCCCACGTAGTCGACAGCGGTTCGTGTCCCGGACTCGGTGACTTCAAACTCACGCCGGGCGCGTGTGCATGCGTGCCCAAGATCCCGAGAGGAAAATAGAGGAGAAGGGATTGCGGCGTGACCATCCCCCCTGGGGGGTGATTTCTCACTTTCTGTCTCTATGTCTCTCTCTGTCTGTCTGGCGAACGCACTCACGCCCCTTATAGAAAAAATCCCTAAAAAAAAAAAAAAAAAAAAAAAACACCTCAGGAAGATTTAAATAAATGTGAATGGAAGGTGAACACTGAGTACCAGCAGGGGGCGGCAGAGTGAGACCAGGCTGGACAGGGGGGCTAGCATACTGCCATGTTAAATGGTCTACTCCTCTACCTGCATAGTGTGTCTGACCAGTAGGAAAAAACGGGAGGTGAAAGAAACAAGGAGTCATTTTGAGCTTTTGCAACCATATACCACATGTGCCGACATAGTGATAATTGCATTGTTTTAATTTTTCTTATCTTTAGGTTCAGGTTCTCCGGAATGCTGGTGAAGAAGTGACTCTCACAGTGTCATTTTTAAAAAGAGCTCCTGCTTTCCTCAAACTCCCATTGAACGAAGATTGCGCATGTAAGCATTTGCCAGGAATGGATAAAATGTTCCCGCCATCATGTTTACTTTCTAGAGCATTGTTTTCTGACAGTAACTGGTGATTTCTTCTGAAAGCTGGGATTTCTGCCTTATTAGAAACATTTTCAGATTATAAGGTGTTCTACCAACTCTTATGAAAAAGGCACAGATGTTATTCTGTGTTAGAATGTATTCGTCACTTTACAGTTCATTTTCAGATATAATTAGGGAACCATTTGTTTAAAAATGAGCATCATGTCAAATACAATGCATGTATTATTTATCTCTGTTAAATTTAATTCATATTAGTATATATTTTCTAGCCAGAAAATCATATATTCTTATTTGATTATGAACTTGCTACACAAAAACTTACACTTAAGTTGTTTTGCAGGGAATAGGAAGGTTGAAGGGAGCATTTGCCATTGTGAAAGTGCAATACTTAACGTTAGAGCTATTTAAAAAGTTTCGTATAATTTTTTTCTTGTTCTTTTTCCTGAGTTGAAATGTATATTATCTACTATTTTGTATTAAAATAAAATGAAGTATATATATATTTTTTTTCTTTTTTTGGAGAGGTTTTTGCTATAGGGCGCGTGCGCTCGCCAGACAGACAGAGAGAGACAGAGAGATAGAAAGCAAGAAATCACCCCCCAGAGGGGATAGCCACACCGCAATCCCTTCTCCATTCTCCTCTCGGGATCGTGGGCACGCATGCGCCCGTGCCCAGCGTGAGTTTAAGCCACCAGGTCCAGGACTCGAACCACGGTCGACTACGTGGGAGTCCAGCGACATAGCCATTACGCTAACTGCTGGTCCCTGAAGTATACATTTTTAACAGAGGCATTATTTATGCGCAGTGTCATTAAAAGATCTGAAATGCACACTTGGGCTGGTTCTGAAGAGGCTCACGTTTGCCAAGCCCACACTGCTTTCAGTCACCCGGGCGGCTCCTCCGTGCCCTGCCCCAGAAATAACCACTCCAGAAAACACCACTCGCTCAGTTTCTCATCATTCTTTGTTATTTTGCCTCTTATAGAAATGTACAGAATGGGATCATACTGTATAGAATTTCTAGGACTTCTTTCATTACAAATAACTATTTTCAGATTCATCTATGCTATATAGCTCAGCAGTTTGTTCATTTATATTGGAGTATGATAGTCGATTAATACTAATGTTTATTAAAGCCTTCGCCTGTTGTAGATACGAGAGCTGCTTCCACTATTTTGTTATTACAAATAACGTTCCTAAAACATTCTGATGTGAGGCTTTTTGGTAGCTTTACATTTTTATTTTTCTATAATCCATGCCTAGTATTGGGATTGCTGAGTGACAGGATACATGTACAATTAATTTATTATTATTGTAGTAAATAAAGCGTAACATAAAATTTGCCATCTTGGCTATTTTTAAGACTACTGTACAATAATGTAGCATTCTTGCACATTTTTGTATATCTTCAGAACTTCTGTGTCCTGCAGGATGAAACACTATACCCCTAAACACTAACCTGCCATTTTCTTACGCCAGCCCTTTGCAAATATCATTTTATATTTTGATGTGAGAGTTGACTACTTAGATACTTTGCAAAAGTGGAGTAATGTGCTATTGCCTTTTTTTGTTTTCCTTAGCATAATACCCTCAGAAATCATTCAGGTTACAGGATATGACAGAATTTTGTTCTGTTATTTTGAAAGATTGCATAAATCCCACTGTATGTATAGATGCATACATTTTCTTTACGCATTAATTAACCATTTAACAATTATACCGGTTCTACCTGTTGGCTATTATAAAGGAGTAATGCTGCAAGAAACATGAATGTACAGCTATCACTTCATGACCCCACCCGACTTTCAATAATTTGGGCATTTACCTAGAAGTAAAGCTGCTGGATTATGTGGTGTTTTTTTAGAAGAATGACGGTACTGCTTTCTATTACAACCACACCATTTTACATCCCATCAAAGGCGCCACTGGGCCCGCCCTCCATCCTCACCAACACTTGCTGTTTTCTGCCGGTTTTGTTTTTGGATGTAGTTGAGTTGTTTTATAATTGTTGAGTTAGATATTCTGGATAATAATACCTTATCAGACATATGGTTTGCAAATATTTTTCCCATTTCATAAATTTTCTTTTTACTCTCTTAATTATTTTCTTTGCTGTGTAGAACTTTTAATTCTTTTGTAGTCTTAATTGTTCTACTTTTAATTCTGTTACTTGTGCTCTAGGAAATCATTACCAAATCCTGTGTCATAAAGGTTTTTCCTAACTTTAAAAGTAAATTTTATAGCAGCATCATGTCTGGTGTTTAAATTTTTGGTATATATTTATATATACATACATACATATATATGTGTGTGTGTGTGTATATATGTATATACAGGTATATGTCTAGATATAGATATACATATATCTATATATATATATAAAGGTAAGGGTCCAATGTTGGTTTTGTTTTGTTTTGTTTTTGCTAAAACAACACTGGTGATTGATTTGATTTTTACTAACAATTTTGTACAGTGTAAATAAACAATCAAAAAAGAAATTTAAGAAAACTCCCATTCATAATAAAATCTAAAGGAATAATATGCTTAGAAATCTAAACAAAAGGGACAGCAGTTAGCATAATGACTATGTCGCTGAACTCTCATGCAGTTGACTGTGGTTCAAGTCCTGGCCCCAGTGGCTTAAATTCACGCTGGGTACGTGTGCGTGAGTGCCCAAGATCCCGAGAGGAGAATGGAGGAGAAGGGATTGCGGCGTGGCCATCCCCTCTGGGGGTGATTTCTCGCTTTCTGTCTCTCTGTTTCTCTCTGTCTTTCTGGCAAGAGCACGCATACTATAGCAAAAAAAAACTTCTCCAAGTAAAAAGAAAAGAAATCTAAACAAAAGAGGTAAGAATCTTACACACTAAAAATTGAAAATTACTGTTAGTAAACCAAAAATAATGTGATAAATGTAAAAACATCTCATGTTAACAATTTGGAAGCACTATTTTTTTGCATAAATAGAAAGAAATATTAAAGTTTATATGAAACTGAAAAGAATTTTGAATAGCCAAAACAATCTTGAGAAAGAAAAACAAAATTGGAGACTTCACACTTTCTAGTCTTAAGACCTATTACGAAGTGACACTAATCAAAATGTCATGGTACTGATGTAAGGACAGAGACAGAGCAATGGCACAGGATTCAGGGTACACGGCTGACTGCACGTGTAACGTAAATGCTGGTAGAAAACGACTTACCACACTCACTGTCGTGATGATGCGCAGCATGTCCCTTCTTTATATTACTTCTGTCATCAACCAGTCTTTTCGTATCTTATATCCATTGACACAGTGGTATTGATATAGTTTTTTAGTGTTTTTATCTTTTAAATTCCATATCAGAATTAAATTGATTGTCATACCTCCATTATAGTATTAGAGAATTCTGTATTTGTCTTTATTTACCATTATTACAAAGCTTTATTGTTTTCATGTATTTATTATTATTATTATTCATACATTAAGTTGCTACACATAATTTAGATTCTGAAGAGACTACCCAGCATGATATACACCTCAGTCCAACCCAGTTGAGAACACCATACACATCCTTGTCAAGAGATAATGAACCTTATCTGTGTCTCCTAAGTGTCTTACCTCTCCATCCCCCCCAAAAATTTCCTACACTCTTCCCTTCTCACACTCTCTTTCCACTTTGACTCTAGTGTCCATTACAATTTTTAATACTTTTATGGTTTCTGGCCTTTCAATCTCTACCATAGAGTGCAGACAGTTGGTATATGTTAAGTGGAGACATACAATGTCTCTCTTTCATAGCCTGACTTGCTTCACTCAGCAACAAATCTTCCATATTCATCCACTTTCTATCAGATTCCAGGGCCTTATTGTTTATTTTATGGCTGAATAGTATTCCATGGAGTATATGTGCCACAATTTTTCAATCTATTCATCTGTTTGTGGACATTTGGGTTGGTTCCATGTCTTAGCAATTGTGAATAAGGTTTAAATGAATATAGGTGTGCAAGAGCTATTCCGATGGAAAGTTCTCCTGTCCTTTGGGTAGATATCCAGGAGTGGAACTGCTGGATCATATGGTAGTTCTATTTGAAGGTCTTTGAGGGACCTCCATATTGTTATCCACAGTGGCTAGATCAATTTACATTCCCACCAACAGTGTAGGAGTGTTCCCCTTTCACCACATCCCCTCCAGCATTTATCATTATTTGTTTTTTCAATCTTCACCATTCTGACTGGGGTTAGGTGGTTTCTCACTGTGGTTTTGACCTGCATCTCCCTTACAATGAGGGACGTTGAGCATTTTTTCACATGATTTTTGACTGTTTGTATGTCTTCCAAAAAGAGTTGTTTATTCAGCTCATTTTCCCATCTTTTAATTGGGTTAATCATTTTCTTCTGGGGAAGCCGCTTGAGTTCCCTGTGTATTCTGGTAATCAGTCCCTTATCTGAGGCACAGTTAACAAAAATTCTCTTCTATTCTGGCGATTGTCGATTCACACTAATTATAGTGTCCTTTGCTGTGCAGAAACTCCTTAATCTGATATAATCCCACCCATCAATTTTGGGGATTATTGCCTGTGCTTTGGGGATCTTGCTTAAGAAGTCTTTGTCTTCCCTAATAACTCCCAGAGTTTCCCCAGTATTTTCTACCAGTAGTTTTATAGTTTTCAGCATTAGATTTAAATCTTTGATCCACTTTGAGTTGATTTTTGTTATTGGTGACAGGGGTTTAGATTCATCTTTCCACTGGTGGATACCCAGTTTTTCCTACACCAGTTCCTAAAGTGGTTTCCCTTTTCCCACTGAATTGACTGGTACCCTTTGTCAAAGATGAGTTGGCTGTATGTTTTGGGGTTTATTTCTGGGGTCTCTACTCTGTTCCATTGGTCTTCATGTCTATTTTTGTGCCAATACCATGCTGTTTTGATTATCACAGCTTTGTATTATATTTGGGGGTCAGGAAGTGAGACATCACCTACTCCAGTCTTCTTGCACAGGATGGCTTTAGCAAAATGGGGTCTTTTATGGTTCCAGACAAATTCTATGATTGTCTTTCTAGATCTGTGAAGAATGTCTCTTGTAATTTTATCGGGATTGAATTAAACTTATAGATTAATCTGGATAGAATTACCATTTTGAGTATATTGATTCTGCCAATCCAGGAGCATGAGATGTCCTTGCACATTTTAGTGTCCTTATCAATTTCCTTTTTAAGATTTTTATAGTTTTCCATGTAGAGGTCTTTGACTTCTGTGGTTAGTCTTATTCCTAGTATTTTATACTTCTTGTGGCTATGGTTAATTGTATTACA
>NW_006159461.1:3086709-3124656 GCF_000334495.1 Tupaia belangeri chinensis | reverse complement strand
TGTAATGCCTTATATTTCCTTCTCTTCTCTGATCTTATTGGCTAAAACTTCCAGTACTAGATTGAATGGGAGCAGAGAATTTCGGCAGCCTTGTCTTGTAACCCGTTTTTAGTGAAAAAGTTTTCAGCTTTTCCCCATTCGGGATAATGTTACCTGTAGGTTTTTCATAAATAACTTTTGTCATGCTAAGAAATGGTCCTTCTGTGCCAATTTTACTGTGAGTCTTGATCATAAAGGCATGTTGTATTTTGTTGAATGCATTTTCTGCATTGATTAAAATGATCATATGGTTTTATCTTTCTTTCTGTTAATATGGTGTATTATATTTATGATTTTGCATATGTTGAACCACCTTTGCATCCCTGAAATAAAGCCTACCTAGTCATGATGAATAACCTTTTTCATATGCTGTTGAATATGGTTAGCAATTATCTTTTTGAGAATTTTTGCATCTATATTCATCATGGATATAGATCTGTAGTTTTTCTTTTTTGTCATATTCTTATCTGTTTTGGAAATGAGGATAATGGAGACTTCATAGAATGAATTTGGAAGGGTTCCTTCCTTTTCAATCTCTAGAAACAGTGTGAGTAGAATGGGGGTTACCATATAATTTTGTGTTACTCTTTACAGTCTTTTTATTTCAACTCAGAGAATTATCTTTAACAGTTTTCTTAAAAGAAGGCCCAGGAGTAGTGATTTTCCTCAGCTTTTGTTTATTTAAGAACATGTTTATTTCACTATCACATTTGATATATAGTTTGGCTGAAAGTTGTATTCTTGATCAGGATATTTTTAATTTTAAGACTTTCCTTCCTCAGGCCTGTAATATTTCAGCTGCAAAATCTGTTGATAATCTATGGGAGCTTCCTCTTACCTGACGAATTGCTTTTCTCTTTTATCTTTCATGATTTTCTACTTGTTTGTGACTTTTGACAGCTCAATATCTTTCATGATTTTCTACTTGTTTGTGACTCTGGAGAGCTCAGTTTTA
Source organism: Tupaia belangeri chinensis (assembly GCF_000334495.1). NCBI lineage: Eukaryota > Metazoa > Chordata > Mammalia > Scandentia > Tupaiidae > Tupaia > Tupaia belangeri. Next base: position 3,123,662 of record NW_006159461.1, on the reverse strand, counting down.
ACAGATTTTAGTGTGAACCTCCTCAGATCCATCCTAATTTGAGCTTTTTGTGTTTCTTATAATGGAAGCTCGTAACTTCCTGAATATGGAGAGTTTTTGAATGTTATTTCTTCAAACCTCTCTATTCTTCTATCTTTTCTTCTGGGCTTCTATAATGCATATGTAGGTTTTCATGATGATATCACAGAACTTCCTTGGGTCTTCCTTATTACTTTTTAATTTATTTTTCTTTTAATTCAATATTTTAAATGTCCTATCTTTGGGTTTACAAATTCTTATACTTATTAAAGTTTGCTATCAAACTCCTCAACCCATTTATTGTATTCTTCTTTTCTAAAATTTGTTTAGTTCTTTCTAATATAGTTTCTATCTCTTATGTCATCTTAATTTTGTGCATGTATCACTTTGATTTCATTTAGTGGACTTTCTGCATTCTCTCGTAGTTTATTTAGCTTATTTTTTAAGAACTATTTATTTATTTACTTCCATTTGTTATTATTATTATTTTTTCTTAATTCTACCAGAGACAGAGAGAGAGAGAGAAAAGGAAAGTGAGACAGCAAGCTCCCAGATCCAGGACTTGAACCACAGTTGACCCCACCACACCACTTATAGGCCCCAAGCTTTTTAAAAATAATTATATTTTGAATTCTTTGTTAGATAATTTATTGATTTCCATTTCTTCAGGGTTTACTGCTAGTGATTTGTTTTTGTTTCTTTGGCTGGCACATGTTTTCATTTTTATTTTCCATACCTTTTTATTGTTGCTAGATTAGACCACTGGAAAAATACAAACCAAAACATAGCCAATTTCCTAATCTGTTTTGAACTGGTTTTATATTGAACACCTTCATGTATTAACCGGAGTAAAAGGTTTCTTGATTATTTTCTGAGAATTTTCCTTCTCTGGACTTATTCTAATTAGAGAAGTTTTATAGTTTCTCACTTAGGAGCTGGTAATTTGTGTTTTCTGCCAGAGTAATGCAAATCCTCTGTAGTTGCAACCAAGTGCTAAGTTCTCTTCTGTTTGCAGCAACTCTGGCCAGCCAAGGTATGGGTTCTATTAGTGCACCAAGTCGTGAGACAGAAACTAGTTTCTTTTGTAGTATTCTACCGAAAGCCAGAACTTTGGATGCACATTTTTCCTTTTTCATTCCCTCCTGAGAGAAGCTGCAAGTTTGGCATTTACTTTTTTGTTTGTCAATGTTTGTTGTCGAACAATTTTAATCAAGGTAATGGTAAGCAATCAAGTGTAATTCCATGAAAAGCACTTCTTGATCTCATCAAGCAGTCTTGACTTGGGGGATGGACTATGACGTTTAATGGCAAATGGCTTTCTTACTTATTTCAGTGTGGCTGTCTTTGGCTTTCAGCTTGCCTGAGGTGCTGTAACTATTAACTGGTTTCCAGAGCACTCATTCAAACTTTTTGATCTGCTTATTTTTGACGAGTTAGTGACTCTGAAGAAACAAGGCCTGGGATTCAAAGCTGCCATTTTGCCGATCTGAATCAAAGTGGGCATTATCAAACATCTCCAACCACCCCAGCCATCTATGCAAGCTCTGGTTTTCCTTCTTTTTTTCTAATATTTGATAGTCATTTTTTTTCTCTTCAGTAATTTTATTGGATGTGTAGTGAGGTCTCTGTCATTTTAATTCACTTTTACTTAATAACTAAAAGTTACCTCCTTATTGGATGCTTACTAGCCACTTGTTTATCTTATTTCAGAAAGTGTCTGCTTAAGACTTTTCTCTATTTTTTATGACTATGTTTTTTCTCTTTTTTGTGAGTATGTTTTCTCTCTATTTTTTAAGTCTTTTTACTATTTTTTTAAATATGTCTTTTTACTATTGCAATGTACTTTAAAAATTCTCTATAAAGTATTTTAATAGCTACATGTGTTGCAAATATTTTCTCTTAGTATTCAAATAACTACATTTTTCACCTAAAGATGTCTTTGTTATCAAAAGTTTTTAAAAAGTTAATAAAAATTTCATATTATCAATTTGTTATTGTTGTATACGGTTATTGATTTTTATATTCTCTAAGAAATACTTTTCTATCTTAATGTAACAAGACTATTTCCCCTTCATTTCTCCCAGAAACTTTGTAATTTTGACTTTTATGTTTGTTTACTGTTTAATTTATATAAATATTTCTGTGCATCTCAGTTAGGAATCAAAATTTTGTGTACACACACACACACACACACACACACACACACACACGCATGTCTATGTCCCAATAATATTTGGCCAGGCTTCTTATTTGGACCTACTTCTGGGTACTTTCTGATTTCCATTAATTTATGTGAGCACTTCTAAAGACAGAGAACATGCAAATAGCTTTACATTATAGAAAATTCTTTTTTTGCTTGCTTGCTCATTCCTTCAAATGTGGGACGTGTGTGTGTGTGTGTGCGTGTGTGTGTGTGTGTGTGTTTTAGCTGTGGTCTTGCTGTGTCATGATCCTCCCACCTCAGCCTCCAGAGTAACAAAGACTACTATGTGCTACCATGCCTGAGTTTTTAGAGTGTTCTGGAAATTGAACCTGGGCCCCCCTTGTGACCTGAGATTCTGCATCTGGGCCCAATTACTATTTCAAAAGGATTTTCCAGTAGGCTAAACATCATTAAATAAAACGTTGCAGACAGATGAAATTTTGTTCTACGTTATGTATAGTTTGTAAGTATAGGCCCCTTTGCATAATAAAAAAAACCAACTTTTCATAATGATGTATATTAGCTTAATAAAGTCTTAATGTTTCTGTGATGGAAGATTAACATTATTGAGTCTAATTAGTGACCCAACACCTGTCGTTACTTACTTGCAAAGCTCTGACTTTGGTGTGAGATAAAATGTCATTTTAGCATCCGATTTACTTGACAGAATTGGAAGGTACTTGAAGTTGAATGTGGAAGGTACCCATCTAATGCATGGCGTCTAAGCAGTGGGTTTTGTCATTTTGCCTCCCGCAGGTGCTCCGAGTGACCAGAGCAGCGGCACCTCCTCCCCGCTTTGTGACAGTGGCTTACACCTCAACTACCACCCCAACAACACAGTAAGCTGCCCCAACATAGTGCAGGCTAACAAGGAGCAAACAGAGCAAGCCCAAGAAGAGTGCCTGTACATAGGCATAGCTCACAGAGCTGCCATTGCCTCTGACTGACCGATGGCCATGAAACCCTTCCTGGCTTCGTTTAAATACTGTGATACGCCAGGAAGGGGAAATAAGTAGGTCAGCTATTTTTCAATGACGTTTTCCTCTTCTTAGGTTTATATGTATTCAATCCTCTGTAGCTATAGAGTTGAACTTGGGGAGGTCATGCATAACATCATATAATCATTTTAGAACATTGTACATTATATGTAATTTCATGCTCTAATTGATTTGACATAATTTTTTAATCATCTTTTCTTTTCAAATTATTTAGCTAACAATAGCTATTCAATTTGCCATTTGTTAAGATTTCTCAACCAGCTTTATGCATAGGGAATTACTACAAAGCAAGAAAATCTAATTGACACATCATATTAAAATATAATGGATGTTAAATTATACATGTAGTTAATAAAATATAAAATCAACATGCGTGTTTTACAGACATTTGATAAAACTTCAATGTTTATTCTCTATTTGCATTTTGAAATAAATTGATTTTCTTTCTTTTCTTAATTTCACATTTCAAAATAATCATACATTCAAAAGACAGAACACTGTTCTCTGATTATGTGAGGTCAAAGAGTAATCCTCTGTGCTCACAGACAGGAGGAGTAGCTGAAATGCCCGTAAGTGAAATTTTATTTTACTCTTTTATTTGAGTTTTGCTATAGGTTCCATGTGCTCACCAAATGGAGAGAGAGAAAGTGAGAGATCAACTGTCCTTCTGGAGGCATGGCCACATTGCAATCCCTTCCTGGGTCTTCTTTCTAGATTTTAGGTATGCACACACACGCGCCCAGCATGACTGCCAAACCGCAGAGTTTGGAATTTTAACCCTTCAGCTGGCCACGTGGGATCCAGCACCTTAACTTCCATGCCGTCTGCTGGTCCCACCTTAAGTGAAGTTTTATTTTTCTGTTGTGCGTATTAGAACATGTGAAGCACATGACTTTTCCTTCTCACTTTTATGATTCATCCTCCACTTGAAACTGGACTTAAGTGTTTCATTTTATTTCAAGGTTCTCCTTGAGAACATCTTCTGTCCTGGGTGGCCTCCACTGTACCTAAACACGCAGTGCCTTTGGTCTCCAAGTCGTCTATATATTCTTTATATAGAGACACACTTGGTAGGATTAAAGTTAACTCTGCAAGTGTAAGGATAGTTTCCAAACCAATTACATCTAGATGTATTTTCCCTGACCTTTTTTGTTCTTGCCAGTGAAATAATTGTCCCAAAATAGATGCCATTTAAATCGCTGATCTTCAGAAGATAGACAGATCTGGAAGCCTTACTTAAAACATCAAATTCTTTTCTTTTTATATGTTTATTTCCTTCATGAGAAAAATAGAGAAAATGAGAGAGAGATAAAGAGAGAATTAGAGAGAGAGGAAGAGAGATAATGAGAGAGAGATAAAGGGAGAGTTAGAGAGAGAGGAAAGGAGACATGCACTCCCAACAAGGTCTGCCCAGCCCCTGTCTCAGCCGGCCTGGACTGCAGGTGCATATGCATAGCCAGCATGCTCAGGGGAGCTTCAGGATGGGGTCCAGGTGCATCATTATACTGCACCACCCCCTGGTTTAAAAACATTAGCTCCTTTTTCTGTTTTTTAGTTTTTATTTATTTACGTGTTTTTTTGCTGTGATTTTTCAAGCCACAAGGTTGGGTACTCAAACCATGGTTGGCCACGTGGGAATCCATCACACCACCTACTGGCCCCAAAATATTAGAACCCAATATTGGATATATATATATATATATTTAATATTCTTCACCCCCATCATCTCAATTCTACAGACTTCTTACATTCTCCAACCAAAATTTTTACCTCTTATTTTGAAGGTCCTTTCCTCGCCCTCCCTGTGGTCGATACAGCCTGAGCATGCTCAGGGCCACCCATGCCCCGTTGCTGCACCGGTCACCTGTCTCCTCTGTGAGCGCCGGCCAGTGTTCACTGCCCTCGTGTGCCTTAGTGACAGGGGACAAGGCGGGCCTCCTGCAGGCCCTCTCTAGGTCCTGGGTGTGAGCGGAGGCCTTCCTTCAGGAGCCCACGCTGCAGCGGGGTTTCTGAGCAGCACAGCCCTTCTCTCTGTTAGTGGAGGGCTCTTCTGAGGTCTTTTCCTCCTTCTGTCACTCATGCATGCAGATCCGTCTCAGCTCTGCTCCCAGCACAGAAACAAAAGCCACTTTATTCCAGAGTTGGGCAAAGACGTCTGGCCATGTCTTTACCCTAGTTCTTGCTCCATACCCTTGAAGCCCTCTTTTCTAATGAGAAGTAGAGAAGTCGGGGTGTAAGATCCAAGGTGAGAGATCTGTCTGGTTTGTTTTTAACTCAGTTCATTGAGAAACACAAAACATCTATGAAATAATGTCCTCCTTTAGAAAGCTGTAATCAGAGCAAAGAAAATCGCTCAGTAATTCTAACATGACTGTTCAAAACCCAGCTGTATAAAGTCAAAAACCAAAAACTCACACATTCGTCTGAGTGGCGCTATGTCTTTTCAACTCCAAGAGCACATGTGTTCTGATGTTTAGCACTACGATTGAACATAATTTTGATATTGCTGAAGATATTTCAGTTTAAGAAAATCAAAGGATTTAGAAAAATCTGATGTTTTAGAGAATAAGAATAAACACATGTATAAGCTGAAGTAAAGTATTTCAAAAATTAAAAACATAATCTCATTATAAAAATTAAGTAACTTAATTTCCCCCTCAGAGGGTATATGTATATGTGCTTACAAGAGAGACAGAGACAAGGAGAGGAGGAAGGCACCCATCCAGGGGCGCCTGGTCCTCTCACAGTCCCTCCTCCATTTCTCCATCCTGCCAGGATTCGGGGCACACACAGATATGCACCTGGCTTGTCTTTCAAGCCATTGGGGCCAGGATTTGAACTGCATGTCAGCCATGTAGGATCCTGCTCCCTGAAACACTAGGCCATATTGAATCAATGTTTGCTGAGAATTTTCTCTGTGGAAATACTCTTCTAGGTACTTAGGGAGCAGTTAGCTATGGGTTCTGACCTCCGAAGTATAAGATCCAGATCCAGAGACAAATGCACAAAACTAAGTACAGGATAAGCAGAAAAAGAAGAATATATAATGTTAATATTCTAGTGTCATAAAGAAGAGTGGTAGAGATTTTGAACGTCTGATTTAATTGAATTCAAAGTTGAGAGACGGCAGAGCTGCCGCCATGCCTATGAGAGCATTAGCCTTCAGTCCCAAGAAGATCACAGCAATTCGTAGGCCAGTGTTCACTCACATTTTCTTTTCTGTTTCTTGAATAAACTCATACAGGAGTGGAGATCTTTGTTCCTCAGAGATTTAAAAATTGGAAGAGGTCAAGACAACTTTTTTTTTCTGACTCATCACAAAATAACCCAGGGCATTGGGATCCTTGGGAGCAAGGCTGCATTGTGAAGCATATTTTCCAAGAAGTGCATAATGGGGGCATCAAAAAGTGCATTAAAAATAATAATAAAAGAAAAGAACCAAACTACCAGTTTATTTTGATGCAAAAATATCTTGAAATCTATGCATAGTTTTTCCATAACACACATTTTCCATGAACTTTCTGAAGTACCTTATATTATAGGTACTCAGTCTCCTTAAAAGAAACATTTGATTGTACAATGTGTCTAAACCCTCTTTTCTATCCTGGGCTTATTTTTAATTCCTATGCTTACACCAAAGCAAATTTGGTGTAAGCATAGGAATTAAAATAAGGTTCTATTCTACTTTTCTGAAATATTCTTACATATTTAAGGCAACTTTAAAGTATAAGAGAAAAGAAAACTTTGTAACATGTTCTCACCACCCCGCATTCCCACGTAAATGTAGTTCTAAAGCCTGGAGGTTGCCAATGCAAAAGCAGACATGTAAGAGGCATCTGATCCACAGCCAGGACAGACTCCTGCTCCCCGGACTCCTTCGCCTTGGACAGGGAGGAAAGCGGTTGGTTTGTGTTCACCAGGAGACTGAGAGCGCATCCAGCCTGACCCGAGAGCACTGTTCTTACCCACACCTCTACCGGGTACTTTCTGGGCCGAGTACCCTAACGAAACCTGCATCAGCACTGTGCCCTGCATGCAGTTCTATTTTGGTGGGATAACTGTTCTTGAGGCTATTCTGTGGTGTGTGTTAAGTCTTGGAAAAGAATCTATTTTAAGGCAAGAAGTGCATACAGACTGTGTTTTCCACTCACATTATTAATATTTTAGGAAACTCTATTATAGACATTGCAAAGCTCTTAAAAAATAGTTAACGATTCCCCAAACCATAAAAATCATTGCATTTTTAGATGGCCTTATAAACAATTCAGAATAACTTTGAATACCTTTCCAAGAAAGGACAAGAAGGCAAATTTACATTCTATTTTCATAATTAAAGTAAGTAAGACTAAGATATCTTTAAAGCACACTAGGTAATCCAGATCTATCATATGAAATGCATCAGTCCTGATTAACTGAATAACTGAATCGAGACTCACTTCGTATTTCTTATGTGGAGAAAACATGAATGTGACCTATTCATCACTGGGAAATAAAGGCATTAGGCTGAGCCATTACAGCAAAGGCCGCGTGTATTTTCATACCCGCGTCTGTGAAGTCTGTTAATATCCGTGTAACTCCTTGCGTGCTCGGCTACTGCTGATCAGCACTGTCCTCAGCGTTTCATTGGCTGTGTGTTCTCTGTTCATTGATATTTTTATCTGATTTCATGGATCATAAAAAGTGAGAAGAGTTATTATTTTAATGAAGAACAAGGAACTATCTTTGAATAATATGCCTAAAATTATATAGATAAATTGTCAAATAATAAAATAAAACCTCCGAATTATTCTTTCATTGTTCCACCTCTAATTGGGAGTGTTCAGTGTTAGGCTACAATAGCTGGGTTGGCTCTGGGATCAGAGAGGTGACAGTCTCAGAATCTGGTGCCACGAATTATTTACTGCAGAACGTCTCAGAACCTAGTATGCACTGGGCTCCTGGGAGCGGGTTCTGGCCAACGTGGGCCTTCGAAGGCAAACTGGGTGGGCTCTGGACCTTGTACAGCACTGGCCTGGCCACAGAAAGTAGCCTGTTCACCCAAACCCGCCACAGGTATATTGTGTCCTCCTGTGTGTCCACGAAAATCAGTGGGAAGCCATCATAACTGATTCCAAAAATGCCTTTGGACCTTCCAAGATTAGCTTAGTAATTGCTTTACCTTTTAAGATGTGGCCAGTGTCTTAGGCAACACGTGTCCGATAGCTAGTGTAATTAGCTATCCGTATGGCAAGCATTACTAACAGAAACACAATACTACTGCTAGAGTTAGTAAGGGTGGCTTTCTCTGCATCCCCGGTAGAAATAATTGTGTCCATTATTTAAGCTTATTTATAAAAATATATTACTTGCCATTTTGTACAGCTATGAGTGATGCCTGCAATCAATCTGCCTGCTGTTAAGAGTAAATGTAAAATTCCCATTAACCTTTTAGTGTTACTGGCAATAACATGAAGCTCCACATGGCCAACTGCAGTTTGTGTTCTGGACCTAGTAGCTTGAAAATCGTGCCAGGGACTTGTGTGTGCATGCCCAAAATCCGAACAGGAGAATGGAGGACTACAGGTGGCCATTCCCCTGGGGGTGATTTTTCACTTTCCCTCTCTCTGTCTCTCTCTGCCAAGTACATGCACCCTATGGCAAAAACCTACAATAAATACCCAAATAACAAATAAATTCAAAAAATTGTCTTTAGATAACCTCCAGGTTCATTCACTAGTCAGAATCTGACTCCGATTCAGAGCACAAGTCCTCATCGCCTGTTCTCCCTCCCACGGAGCCCCGCGTCCCCTCCCGAGGGCCTGCACCCCCGGCCTGAGGCCTGCAGGAAGACAGACAGCACACCTAGGTCTGTGCCTGTGCTGCCCGCAGCTGAGCACGGAAGGCTACGCTCTTGACCCGCACCAAGAGCGCTGGTCTTAGAGGCGAAGATGCTCACTGAGTCGCCAGAAGGGGGCGCTGTCTGCACCACTCAGCCATAACTCACACAGTGTTCTGAGCTGTCCCACAGATGGAGCGTATTTTCATATTTGTACTGTCTGTGGCAATCAGCAAAAATGACAAGCAACACTCAACCCTCGGTAAAAATAATGCTTTTTCCCCCATTGCACATTAAAAAATATAACACTTGAAAAACAATGGTCAATAATATTCAGGCTGAATTTCAACATCTGTACTAAAGTAAAATCTCCTGACTGTACTACTCAAAAATTAGTGAACAGATGAAAAAATGCCAACAGTTCCCCGGTCAAATCGAGCCTCGTCCACTTCCTATCCACACAACTCTACACGTCAACAACATTGTGCCTTGTGTTGCCGTGAAGCCGAAATAATGAAAAAGCATGAGTCACCATCAAGGGAAAAATCTCAGTCTTCTTCAAGTATATGTGCCCTCTCTATATAAGGAAAAACACTTCTAATAAAACTTTTAACTACATGCTATTTTAAATGAGCAATATTTGTGTTGACATTTTTAAAAAGTTTATAAATACGAAGTTAAAATAATGAGCAAAATTGTCCTTGAGCAATGTGTTGTAAGAATTATTTTATTTAATTTAATGTATTATTATTATTAATTTGACCAGAGAGAGAGAAAGTGAGAAACCAAGCCAGCAGGTCTGGGACTCAAACTGCAGTCAGCCATGTGGGAGTTCAGCACCTTAACCACCATGCCACCTGCCAACCCACCCTGAGCAGTGTTTTTAATAGGAATGTTCATTTTATTCATAAATATTCACAAAAAAAGTTGATAAATCACAAGCATTTACATTGGTGCTTAGAACTTAGCAGATACTCAGAATATTGGGCTAATCCCATGAGCTACGGTTTATTTTTATTTTTTTCACTTACTTGTTCATTGCATTTACAGTTTTGCCCAATCTTTTCCTTTCTTGAATGAGTTCAGCTCTGTCACCTTTTTCTTCTCTTACTTCTTCCCATCCTTTTTTATTTATTTTTTTTAATCTTTCTTCATCTCAGGAATTCCATCCTCACCTTCTATAAAGGTTCATTAGCAAAGAAATGAGCAAATACAACGTTAGGGTCAATGAGCGAGGATTTTGTTCTCGTGGTATTGTGCAAGTCCTCGGATCATTAGAAGAACAGGAAATAGCCCTAACCCAGAAGGGTTTGCAACATAGAAACTCAAGGCGCGGGGCAGGGACCCAGTCTGAATGTCTGCTCTTTCCAGGACACGCTGTCCTGCTCGTCCTGGCCAACCTCTCCGGGCCTGAGGTGGGAGAAGCGCTGGTGCGACCTCAGGCTGATCCCGCTGCTGCACGCACGCTTCTCTCAGTACGTGCCGGGGACCGACCTGAGCCGGTGAGTCCGTGGGCCCCGCCGACTTTCTGTGGGGTGAACAAGAGCGGAGTCGAGCTCCTAACGCGGTATGCCTGCCCTTTCTCACTGTGGGCATACTGCTGGGGAGAAAGTGGAGCCCCGAGAGAGTAAGTGTAGTAACAGTAAACGCTGATAGATCTGGTGGCAGAGATACAAGCTAAAGCCCTGACTCCACTTCCGACTTCCTGTAGCAGGTGCAATGTCTTTGGTCGATATAATGTTATTGAATTGCTTGCATTTCTTCTTGTGTTGTTTATTTTTTCCCTGAGGAAATTTTGTACTTCAATTAAATTGCAAGACTTATTTTCATGCAGTTGCTCGTCATGTTCTCATTTTTTTTTTTGGTGTTTACTTGTTGATTTTTTCATAAGAGAGGGTGACAGAGAAAGAGAAAGAGAAAAAGAAAAAAAAGAGAAAGAGGAAGAAAAGAAAAAGAGAAGGAAGAGAAAAAGAGAGAGAAAGAGGGAGGGAAAAAGAAAAAGAGACGCACCAGCAGGGTCTCATGCCATGGTTCACCCCAGCACATGCACACGTATGCCCGGTGTGCAAGGAGACCCTGGGTGTGAGGCTGAGGCCTTCCCCTATGGCTTCAGCGTCTGAGAGCATTGCTTTATCGCTGTTACTTTGGCTGGCTTACAATCTCTTTTAACTTTTTAATAAGCTCCATTTTATTTATTTCTTAAGAAAGAGAGGCAGAGGGATATCCATGATGGTCTTGCCATGCCACATTCCTCTGCCTGCCTCCCAGCTGGGATCATTTTAAATTTCTTAGGAAAAAGAAAAAATAGAATCACTAGTATTGTCGTCCTCTTTATTTTTTAACTTTATTAATTTTTTCAGTGAGAGAGAAGAGGGTGTGGGAGAGAGACAGGCAGATCCCAGCAGGCCCTTGGGCCTGTTCCGGCTGGTCTGGGACCTGAGCCAGACCTGTGTGCCCAGCGCAGCAGTGCCCACCACGCATGCCACTGCAATGGGGCTGACCTTTCATTCTTTTTTTTTTTGGAGAGGTTTTTGCTATAGGGTGCATGCGCTCGCCGGAAAGAAAGAGAGAGAGAGAGACAGAGAGATAGAAAGTGAGAAATCACCCCCACGGGGGATGGCCACGCCGCAATCGCTTCTCCTCCATTCTCCTCTCGGGATCTTGGGCATGCATGCACATGCACCTGGCATGAGTTTTAAGCCACCAGGTTTGAGACTCGAACCACGGTTGACTACATGGGAGTCCAGCGACATAGTCATTATGTTAACTGCTGGCCCCTGACCTTTCATTCTGATCTTTTTTTTTTCTCTCTCTCTTTTTCTCTTGGTAAGAGGTTGTAATTTTTATTAATTTTTTTGAATTTCTTCATTATATGTGTGTATTTTAAATCCTGAGTTTCTGCCTTTTCTTGGTTGTTTCCATTTCTTAAATTCCTTAGCTTGCTATTTTGTTCTTACAGTTTCTTGAGATATAAGTTCCAGAGGTTGGAAACCTTTACGAAGACTGTAGTAAATAGTTCAAGTTGTGCCGGCTTCCATGCCTCCTTTCCTTCTGCTCAGCCCAGAGCCAGAGGGTGGCACCATGGTAAATGCGATGCTTTGAGCGGCCAATCCACATGGAAGGTTCTGGGCTCATGTCCAGAGACTCTGAGGACACGGGACACATGTGGGTTCCTGATCCAGGGCTGGCTGAGACGAGTGTGTCCCAGCATCAGGATCCATTTGAGGTTCTGCGGCTCTTGCTCCTGGGGAACTTAAACTTCAAACGAACAGAGCAAAGCTGCTGTACTTTCGTGACATGGAAGCAGTCGCAGGTGACATGTGAACGGGTGGGCCTGAGTGTTTCAGTAAAACTGTGTCTGCAAAGGCTCGAGGCAGCTACCTTGGGCCGTGGAGTTTGACAAACCCTGTCTTGATCGCTTGGCATTCAGATTTGCCTCCCCAGTGTAAGTTGCCGGAACTACGTATTTCTATGGAAACCTGCTTCAGCTACATCCACAAGTTTTCATTTATTTATTATTTAAGATTACATGTGGTTTATAGTATTTTGGGGATATCACTTTTACAGTTTTCCGAGTGGATGATCTAAAGTGATATATGCATGCATAATTGACCCAGGTCCTTGGTATCCGCGCTTGACCATTTTGTGTGAAGTGCAGAAAAGCTGCTTCCATGTCGGTTCCTGTTTCTTACCCCCTCTGCAGACATATTATTCTCATTCCCCACATATACCTTAAACACTGTATCAGGCTCTATTATGACTTCTGCTTCTACCATCAGATAGAATTTTTTTGAGATTTTTGCTATAGGGCACATGAACTCATCAGAGAGACAGAAAGTGAGAAATCACTCCCCCCAGGGGATATGACCATGCTGCAGTTCCCTCTCCTCTCTCCTCCTCTCAGGATTTTGGGTATGCTCACACTCATGCACAGTGTGTGTTTCAAGCCACTGAGCCCTGGACTCGAACCACGGTGAACTACGTGGGAGTCTAGCAATGTAACCATTACACCATCTGATGATCCCCCACCAAATATAGTTTTTCAAATGGAAGGGAAGGGGGTTATTTATCATGTGTAACACACTGTCCACCCATTCCACATGCTCTTCCTCTCTCTGAAGTTTTAAGCCCTCTCTTACCATTTCCTTTCTACGTAGAGACTTATTTTTAGCCATTCTTTTCAGAGAGATTTGCTAGCATCAAATTCTTTTAGTTTTTATTTGTCTAGGAATATCTTCATACTACCTGTGTCCTTGAGGATATTTCCACTGGCTATAGAATCAGAGTTGACAATTTCTTTTTTCTTCACCTGAAAAACTCTGTCCCACTTGCTTCTGAACTCCCTGGTCATGCAAACTGGTGTTTTCCATCAATAATTTGCTCATTCTCTCTGGCTGCTTTCAAGATTATTATTATTTTTTTTTCCTTTTCAGAGAGAATTTGCTCTAGTGCGTGTGTGTTCACCAGAGAGACAGAAACAGAGAGAGAGAAAATGAGAAATCGCCCCTTAGGGTGGGTGGTCACAGCTCAATCCCTTGTCCGCCATCCTCCTCTTGGGGTTTTGGGCATGTGTGCACATGCTCAGGGTGTGAATCTCAAGCCTTCAGGTCGAGGACTCAAATCCGGCCCGCCATGTGGGAGTCCAGCAATACTGTAACCACTATGCCTTCTGCTGTGCCCTCAAGATTATTTTACTTACTTTTTTTGAATAATTATTTTATTTAACTTTATTTACTTATTTACTTATTTGATCAGAGTGGGACAGAGCGAGAAGAGAGCGAGCGATCGAGAGAAAGAATGAGAAAACACAGGTCCAGCCAGGATCAGGACTCAAACCATGGTCAACCATGTGGGAGTCCAGCACCCTTAACCACCACTCCACCTGCTAGCCCCCCTCAAAATTATTTTATTTTATTCATTTATTTATGTACTTTTTATTCAGTTTTTAGATGGTTAGTGACAGTGTATCTTTGCATACGTTTCTCAGTGTTTATCATCTGTAGGATTCACTGTGCTTCTTAAATCTGTAAATTGATGTCTTTCGACAAAAGTAGGGAAGTTTGGGCCTTCATCTCTCCCATTCTTCGTGAGGCCCACCTCCTTTCTCTTCTTCAGTTTTACTCTGCTCTGGGGTCATTCAGCATGATTTTATATTTTATTGATTTAGTGTTTAGTTCTAATTGATCTTTTTTAAAATGATCGTTTTTTATCTGCTAAAATTTTCTAATCCTCCTAGTTCAAGAGCACTTATACTCTGCTTGTCAAAGCATTTTTAGGACGGCCAGTTTGAAATCCTTGCCAGTTTAGTTCATTCATCTCATTCAGTATTGGCATTTTGTCTTTCTGTTCAATGAATGATTTTCCTGTTGGTATGAAAAGTGATTTAAAAAAAATTTACTCTGGATTTTTTGGACACTAGATGTTAAGACTCTGGGTCCTGATTGATCTGTTTTGTTTGTGATCCCCTGTGGAATGGTGGAAGGGTAACGTGGGAGCTTGGTGTGGTGGTTGGGTTTTAGGCTAGGCCGCTGACACCATTTCAGCAGTCGGAAAAGCCACCATGCAGATAGTGAGGCACTTTCAGCTCACCTCTCACCCTGCTGACCCAGTCCCATGGAAGCAGGCACCAGGCCACACCTGAGCGCCTGCCAGTGGGGACGTGAGGCACAGAGCGGGGAGGGAAAGGGATAAATCACCCCTGAGGGGATGGCCACGCCGCAGTCCCCTCGGGTGAGCACACGTGCACAGCCAGCTGGTGTGTTTCAAGTCACCAGGTGAGGGACCTGAACTACTCAGCTGGCCATGTGGGATCCAGAGGCTTCAACCTCCATGCCACTGCAGGCCCCATCACACTACGTTTTGACCAGTAAGAAGAATATGTTTATCCTATTGTAATGACCCCGTTTCCAAAATAAATATTTGCTTTAATTTCACTGTTACAACATTACCATGCCAAAGGTTTTAGATTAAGAAGTGAAGTTCATGGGGACTGTGGCTAGTCTTCATCTCGTTACGCTTCGTTTTCTTCATGTGCGAAATGAGCATATATGTCATATATGATGTCAGTATATATAGTGTAATACCATGTTGTGTGTGCGTGTGTGTGTGTGTGTACACATATCTATTTAAATGTGATAAATGTAACATTTACCTCTGTACTCTCAGTGTTCAGTATACTTTATGGCTCAGAAGTACTTAATAAACATCTTTTCAAATTGAGTTTTATGTGTCAGGGCCAGCAGAGGGCGTAGTGGTTAAGGCACTGAACCCTAACATGGCCCACCACCATTTGAGTGCCAAACTTGGCAGCACAAATTCACGCTGTGTGCATGTGTGTGTGTGTGTGAGGGGGTGCCCAAAATCCCTAGAGGAGAATGGAGGAGAAGGGATTGCAGAGTGGCCGTCACCCCCACCCCCAGTGAGTGATTTTTTTTTACCTTCTGTCTCTCTGTCTCTCTCATGAGCATATGTGCCCTGAGGCAAAAATCTCTCTTTAAAAAAAATTAGCTTATGTGAAACAATTTCATTGCTTAGCATTTTTTTGGTAGGAATATCATCTACTGCATTTTTTTTAAAAGGTTTTCGCTATACGGCACATGTGCTTGCCAGAAAGACAGAGAGAGACATAGAGATAGAAAGTGAGAAATCACCCCCCAGGGAGGATGGCCACGCCACAATCCCTTCTCCTCCATTCTCCTCTCGGGATCTTGGGCACGCACGCACATGTGCCCAGCATGAGTTTAAGCCTCCGAGTCCAGGACTTGAACCATGGTCGACTACATGGGAGTCCAGTGACATAGCCATTACGCTAACTACTGGTCCCACTGCATGCTTTTTAAACGTTGCAAAAAGCAGTAGCAACGAAATAAATCCTACTGATTTGCACCTTTACTTTCACAAAATCTCAAATGGCGGCAGAGTGGCTAGTTTCCATTAGGAGTTACAGATGCTTTCTCTCCGTATGGCAGGGTGTTTAAGGTAGCGCAGTATTGGCAACCCATGGATGAAGCTTAGTATTTAACACTGGGTGAGGATGGTGTTTATGAGAACTGTGCTTTTTTCTTCTTCTTCTTTTAAGTGTATTTATCTATTTATTTCATGAGAGAGAGAGAGAGAGCAGCCCCAAAGGGGTCTTGATGCTGTGGCCCACCCTAGCCTCAGCAGCCCCGATCATGGCTTCAAGCGTGCCTGTGTACTCAGGGGTCTCCAGACTGGGGCCATGAATCTCCTGAGGTGAGTCAGCCTCACAGAGCTTTATTGCTGAATCACCATCAGCCTTGAGCTGTACTTTCAGTAATGAAAGAGCCTGAACAAGCGTGTCTCTGATGTTAGAGCCAGAGATGCAGCTGTGAGTCACAACCACTCAGTTTATCACAAACGCTCATTGAAGGGCAGGTCTTTTAGAAATTGGGGGAATCTGAGGAAGCAGAATCAGCGAGTGTGTGAAATAGAAAAGGAAAACCTGGGCAGAAAGAGTAGTGAATTATGGTACTATCACGGAAGTCATGACAAACATTTTTCAATTTATTTTTTATTTACGTTTAATCATTGTATATCTTTACAATGTACGCCATGGTGTTTACCAGTGCGAATATGGTGTATATGAGTCAAGGCAAACACATTACCTGTACATTATGGTATAACGCCACTTTCGTGTCTATGAAATGTTTCTTTGTTTCCGATTTCTTCCTCCCACCCTCTGTTGCCCACCCCCTCCTATACTCTCTCTAGTAGCTACAGTTGGCCTCCCTGATGCTGTACCTCTTTCATATACAGTTTCTGCTATAGGCTGCAGACATTTGGAATATATAAAGTAGAGACATGCAGTGCTTGTCTTTCATAGTCTGGCTTGCTTCACTTAGCACTACATCTTTCATATCCGTCCACTTTGTATCAAGTGTCGGCCTCTCGTTGTTTTTGATGACCGAGTAGTGTTCCATAGAGCACATGTGCCACATTTTTCCAATCCGCTCACCTCTTCCTGGACAATCAGGGTGATTCCATGTCCTGGCAGCTGTGACACTGCAATAAGCATGGGTGTGCAGGTGTTTTTCCAACTGAGTGTTTCCTCATCCTTTAGGGTAGATCCTAAGAGTGGGATCGCTGGGTCTCATAGTAGTTCTAGTTGTAGGTTTCTGAGGAAATGCCATACTGTTCTCCATAGTGGTTGTACCAATTTACATTCCCAACGACTGTGTAGGAAGCTTCCTTTTTCATGGCAGGCTCACTAGCACTTATCATTCTTTAATTTTGTTTTAGAGAGATTTTTGCTATAGGGTGCATGTGCTCACTGGAGAGACAGAGCTGCAGAGAAACAAAAAGTGAGAAATCACCCTTTAGAGGGGATGGCCACACCATAATCCCGTCTCCTTCTATTCTCCTCTTGGGTTTTGGGCACACATCCACACACTGGCATGCATTTCAAGCCTCCAGGACTAAAACTATGGTGGGCGATGTAGGAGTCCAGCAACATAACCATTATGGCAGCTACTGGTCCCCACTCTTTATTTTTTTTTTCAATGTTATCTCATTGTGATTTTGATTTACATTTTCCATATGAGGAGAGATGCTAGAGTTTTTTCATATACTCTTTATCCATTTGTGCGTCTTTCATGTACATTGTCTGTTCAGCTCATTTGCCCATCTTTGGATTGTATTGACTAATTTTGTGTGGGTAAGCTGCTCGTATTCCCTGTATATTCTAGTTATCAGTCCCTTATCTGAAGCATAGTTTGCAAATACATTTTTCCATAGTCTCCTCACACTAATTATTGTTTCTTTTGCCATGCAGGACCTTTATAGCCTGATGTAGTCCCACTTGTCTGTTTTGGGAATTATCACCTATGCTTTGGGTGTAATCCTTTTTAAGAGGTCTTTGCCTACTCTAGTGTCTCCAAGAGTTTTCCCTGTGCTTTTCAGTTTGAGGTTTTATGTTTAGATTGTTAAGTCACTTCGAGGGTTTTTTTTTTTTTATTAATGATGAAAGATAGGGGTCCAGGTTCATTTTATTTTGCAGTTTTCCCAGCACCATTTGCTGAAGAGATTCTCTTTTCCCCAATGGGTTGTCCTATGCTCTTTGTTGAAAGAAGTTGGCTGTATGTTTTAAGATTATTTCTGGCTTCTCAATTCTGTCCCATTGGTCTATCTGCCTGTTTTTGTGCCAATACACAGTGTTCTCCTTATCACAGCTTTGTAATATATTTTGAGGTCAGGAAGTGAGATGCCTCCTCCTTTATTCTTTTTGGCACAGTATTCCTTGGCAATGTTGGGCCACTCACGATTCCAGACAAATTTTGTGATTATTTTTCTCTAGTTCTTTGAGGACTCTCTCTGGTAATTTTTTGGAATTGCATTGAATTTATAGATTAGTTTTTGTAGGATTGACGATTCAATTATATTTATTCTTCCAATATAGGAACATGGGATGTCTTTCCACTTTTGTGCATCCTTTTTCAATGTCTTTGTTTAGTCTTCCAGTTTTCCTTATGGTTGTCTTCACTTCTTAGTTAGGTTTACTCCTAGGTATCTTCTGTTTGTGGCTATTATGGGCGTGATTTCTTTATTCAGTTCTACCTTAGTTTGCTCATTGTTGGCTT
The DNA here is from genome assembly GCF_000334495.1 of Tupaia belangeri chinensis. Lineage (NCBI taxonomy): Eukaryota > Metazoa > Chordata > Mammalia > Scandentia > Tupaiidae > Tupaia > Tupaia belangeri. The sequence continues at coordinate 3,105,032 of NW_006159461.1, read as the reverse complement.
ATACAAATGCCATAGATTTCTGTATGTTGATTTTGCGTCCTGCCACTTTACTGTATTCATTTATCACTTCCAGAAGTTTCAGAAGTTTTTCAAATTATTTTATGGATTCTTTTGGATTTTCTATGCATATAATCATGTCATCTGCAAAAATAGATAATTTCCCTTCTTTTCCTATTTGAATGCTTTTTATTTTAGTCTCTTCTTTTATTACATTGGCTAGGATTTCCAGCACTATCTTGAAAAGGAGTGGAGAAAGTGGGCAGCCTTGTCTTTTTCCAGTTTTTAGAGGAAAAACTTTCAGCTTTTTCCCATTCTGTATTATGTTAGCTCTGGTTTGTCATAGACGGCTTTTGTTGTGTTGAGGACTGTCTCTTCTATCCCAGTTCTGCTGAGGTGTCTTAACCATGAAGGGATGTTGTATTTTATCAAACACGTTTTCTGCATCAATTGATATAATTATATGTTTTTTTTTCCTTCTGTTAATGTGATGTGTTACATTGATTACTTTGAATATATTGAAGCTTCTTGCATCCCTGGAATAAAGCATACCTAGCCATGTGTGTAACCTTCCTTATGTGTGGTTGGGTACAATTTGCTAGTGTGTTGGTGAGAATTTTATCAGGGATATTGGTCTCTAGTTTTCTGGTTATGTCCTTGTCTATTTAGGGGTAAGGGTAGTAAGGGCTTCACAGAATGAATTCAGGAGGGTTCCCTTTTAAATCTTTCAAATTCGTTTAAAAGAGAAATACTGAAAAGACAGAAAATGAATATGTTGGGGTGACTTTGGGGAGGAAAACGGTAAGGGTGAACAGAATGAAAAAATGGTTTGTTGTTATAAGAATGTTGGCATTAAAGAAAGGGACATAATCTTAAAGGATTTGCCATTCATGAGGTATGACGAGGAAGAAAACGCAGGACATAAAATTCGAAGCATGCACAGTCCTGGTTTCTAACTGAGGGGAGGGCACCAGTAGCAAAGGTGCTTCTAATAGAAACAGTACCCTTGTTCCACCTGTGTGGCTCGTCCAGCAAATGTCGCATGTGCATTTATAAAACGGGAAAAGCATGTTAGGTGGTGCCCCTGTGTCCGAGCACTAGATATGCAAGATTCAGGAGGCAAAGCTACCTCTCAGAATAACAGACCTGCAGGACTCAGGAACCAAGGAAGGACGGGGCAACCATGGACGGGCTGTCACAGGAAACAGTATTGCCCGGCAAGGGCGGGGTAAAAACAAACCACTGTGTGGCCAGGAGAGTCAGCAGGACCTAACGCTGACTTCTGTGAGGGCAAAGGGGGCCAAGTAGGGAGGAAGAGCTCTGGTCCTGCTTCCCAGAGACCAACTGCATTGCTCCTCTGTGGACGATTTATTACTTCTGCCAGGGAATCTTGGCACATTAGGAAGAAAAGCCTATAAATTTAATTAAATCAGAGTTACTCAGGACTGGGAATTAGAAAGATAGGAATAGCTGGAGGTCAAAGTGACAGAGTGGAAAAAAACAGCATAATTTATATGGATGAACAGGAAGCCCAGCCGAGGGAGAAATGCAGATATATTCTGAACAGACTTGTGGACATGGATAATTGAAGGGGTGAAAAAGATGAGAAAGAATAAGTTAATTAGGTGGGGAGAGGAAGGAAGAGGTTACAGTTACAGAACAGATATGTCAGAATTCAAGTCTGACAGCAGACCCCGCTGTCTTGGGCAATGCCGAATCTCAAGCTAGCAAAAGCAGGGCATTGCTAAAGTAAAGTGGAGATGGAATTTCTTTTAAATGTCCTTTTAACATTTACTAATTTTCAGTATTTGCCATAGGGCACATACGCTCACTGGAAAGAGAGGCTGAGAGGGGGAAAGGTGATAACTCACCCCCCCCTCCAGAGGGAATGGCCAGGCTGCAGTCCCTTCTCCTCCATCCTCCTCTTGGGGTTTTGAGAATCCAGGCACATGCACTTGGTGTGAGTTTCGAGTCACCAGGTCTGACACTCAAACCACGGTCTGTCATGTGGGAGTCCAGTGCCTTGACCACCATGCCACCTGCTGGCCCTAGGAATTTCTTTTTAAATGACAAACACAGGTCCCCGAGCACGGTGCTCACACTAAGGAAAATGGGAAGCAGACATACGACCTTACCCCCAAGGAGCTTGTGGCCCCGTGACTAAGAACAGCAGGTGGCAAGTGCACGGGCAGGTTTAATACCACAGGGCACAAGTATGAGTGGACTTCACAAAGTGTGGGAGGAGAGAGAAATAAAGTAGAAGCCTATTCTGGTGCAAAGTACTTTTAAAATTCATGCATGTTTTTCCACAAGATGCAGTTTCCATGAGCTTTTGAAAACTTGCTGTATTTCGATGGAAGAGCTGGGAAGTCGGAGGCACTCATGTAGACGGGATCCATGCCAAATAACGGGCTAGAAAAACCAGCCTGGGATGGGGCATCTGAGCTAACTGCTTAAACGTGGAATCAGGTTTTGACAGAAATAATGAAACTAATACGTCAAACAGATTTTTAGCTTTTGAGAAGCTCAGTTCATAATCTTCAAAATACATCATGAGTAATATGGGAAAATATCGCTATTTTCATTTTGCAGATAGAGAAATTGCAGGCCAGGGAGTTACGTGTTGATCAATAACTCGCACTGACATCACTGACAGTCCACGGAGGAGCATAGGAGGGCGAGCAGATGAGGGTGTGCAGAGGGAGCTGCCAGCTGCGTCAAGTGCAGGACTTCTCAGGCGGTGATGGGTCGCCTGGCTGTGGGTCACCCCGCAGGTACAGGACTTCTCAGGCGGTGATGGGTCGCCTGGCTGTGGGTCACCCCGCAGGTACAGGACTTCTCAGGCGGTGATGGGTCGCCTGGCTGTGGGTCACCCCGCAGGTACAGGACTTCTCAGGCGGTGATGGGTCGCCTGGCTGTGGGTCACCCCGCAGGTACAGGACTTCTCAGGCGGTGATGGGTCGCCTGGCTGTGGGTCACCCCGCAGGTACAGGACTTCTCAGGCGGTGATGGGTCGCCTGGCTGTGGGTCACCCCGCAGGTACAGGACTTCTCAGGCGGTGATGGGTCGCCTGGCTGCGGGTCACCCCGCAGTGCAGGACTTGTTAGGCGGTGATGGGTCGCCTGGCTGCAGATTATGACACAGTTGGTAAATGTAAGAATTTAGGAAGACAGGTAATAGACATTTTGGAAAAACTGTTGATACACCTAAACTGCTGAGGTTCTGTGGCTCAACAGTAAGAGCCGAATAAGAAGTGAACCAGCAGCCAGGGCCAGCCCACCCAGACTTGCTGCAGTGCACTGAGCTCAGTGGGAAACGGTGAAATGCCAAGACCACTGGCCTTTTTATTTCTCCTTCTTCTTTAATGACCTCCTCACTCTCCTCCAGCTAATTGACAGCCATGTCACGGGCAAGCAGATGCCTTCTTTTCACTGCCATGGAGGTCAGCATGGCCTCCACCCTCCACAGGGCCACCCTCTTCAGACAGTCCCTGCCAGGTTCATCTTCCATATTAAGATGCCCTTCTCGCAATTCTTGGATTTCATGGGCACGTCCTCCCACCTTAACTGTCGCAGAGAGATGTTGCTGAAATATGAAGATGCTTCCCTTCTGATGCTGACAGTGTCTCCGTAGGCTCTCCCTGCCCTGCAGGATGAAGCGGGGAGGGCTGCAAATTTCTCACTGATGAGGCCTTGTTCCATCCCTGACCCTGGGACTTGCCACATCCCCAGGCAACATGCCAAACAACCGAGTTTCCATTGCTACACCCTTCTCCTCGTACTTCCCATATTAATTTTCTCAATTTATTATTTTTTTAGAGAGAGGTTTAAGCTGCAGGGTGCATGTCCTTGCCAAAGAGACAGAGAAACAGAAAGTGAGAAATCACTCCCAGGGCAGATGAACATGCTGCAATCCATTCTCCTCTCAGGATTTTGGGCATGCATCCACATGCGCCCAGCGTGAGTTTTAAGCCTCCGAGTCTAAGACTCGAACCATGGCTGACTATGTGGGAGTCCAATGATATAAGCATGACGCCATCTGACTTGTATTTACTGTAAAGCTTTGAGTAGTACCGATTCTACTCTCTCATAGTCCATTACAAAAGCAGGTCTTAGGTCACGTTCTTGCTACAGTAATTTAAAATCTCTTGAACAGAGGCCAGCAGATGACATAGTGGTTAGGTTGCTGGACTCCCATGTGGCAGACCATGGTTTGAGTCCCAGAACCAGCAGCTTGAAACTCAGTTCGGACACATGTGCATCCCCTACATCCCAAGAGGAGAATAGAGGAGGAGGGATAGCAAGGTGGCCATTCCGCTTGATGGGTTGATACCTCACTTTCTGACTCTCTGGAGAGTGTATGCACCCTATAGCAAAAATCTCTGAAAAGAAAAACAAAACAAAACAAAACAAAACAAAAACCCTTGAACAAAAAGTCTAATTTTTATGCCTACTCACACTTGTTAATTTCTCACGATCGTCAGCTACAACAGCCCCTCCCTAGTGCACCAAGACCATCCACCCATACATCTAGCCACAGTAGCCCTGCAGGTGAGGTCAGCAGCGTTCTCATTTGTTATGGTTTTGTCTGATTATCCTGAAAATCGCTACAAACACCGTTAAAGTAAATGTCCTATGATACTGAATTAATGCGTAGTAGAGTCTATTGACTGCGGAAAGCACACCATTACGTAAAATGGAACAGATTGACTGGTTCATCTCAAGGCAAAGAATTCTATTTTCCTTCTTTCTTTTTTTTTTGAAGAGGCTTTTATTATAGGACACATGCACCCACCAGAAAGACAGAGAGAGACAGAAAGGGAGAAATCACCCCCCAGGGGGCTGGCTACACTGCAATCCCTTCTCCTCCATTCTCCTCTTGGGATCTTGGGCATGCATCCAGCGTGAGTTTAAGCCCCTGGGTCCAGGATTCAAACCACGGTTGACTACATGGGAGTCCAGCGACATAGCCATTGTGCCAACTCCTGGTCCCAAGAATTATATTTTCTAAAAGCTACACATAAAACAAAAGCACAGAGATTTCTCCTGAGCACTCAGTGAAGCAACAAGCTCATGGAGACATTCTTACTGTACAGTGAAATATGGCAATCAAGACCGTTGGTTCATAAATTTTTCAGAATAAATTATTCATAGAGCTTAGTGATACATGAAGTATTCGAATTCCACCATTTACTCAGTAAATATTTGTTAAGTCTGTAAAGTGTAGTATTCTCATTTTTCATAGGGAAAATTGAGGCACAACTAAGTGGATTCATTTACTAAAACTCTCATTTATTTACTGATAGAGTTAGAAATATAACCCAGACAACTATAATCCTTATGGTCAGCTTACTTGATAACACATTTTATGTAATCCAATAATCTGTTCCGTTACTTCACTTGTATTTATGAAAGTGTGTTCATCAATAATGAAAAGTTGGAACAGAATGTAGAAGTGATATGTATTAACATACGTACCTAGGTTTGTGAAAGTTTAGTGCTTCTAAATTATTCTATGCTGGGACTATAGAACACATATATATATGATTACATAGATTGCAAGGTTTGTGGTGGTTGTTATTTGAGTTTCTTTAGGTTTTGGCTGTAGGGTACATGCGCTCCACAGAAAGACAAAGAGGGAGACAGAGAGAGGGACAGTGAACGGTCACCCCAGAGATGGGATGGCCATGCTGCACTCCATTCTCTACTCTCCTGAGATCTGGGCCACACGCGCACATGTGCCCAAAGTGAGTCTCAAGCTGCCAGGTCCGGGACTCAAACTGTGGCTGGCCATTTGGGATTCCAGCGCCTAAACTACGACACCCGTAGATTGCAGACTTGATCTGAGTGTATTGACTTCAATCAGCTAAAACTATCTTAGCTGCCATGATTCATTTAAAGCAGAGATGACAAATATGTTTGAGACATGCTTTAATTTATGGTACATGAACCAATGGTTATAATAATCAGAGAGTAGAAGAAATGCATCTTGCTAAATTCAAATTAGTTCTCATTTTCTATGGATGGTTGAGCTTGTGCCTGGGTTTTTTAAATGTCTCACTTGCTGTTGAACATCAGAATTAAAGATAAGGATGGCATGTGAAGTTATAATATTCTTTTCATGCTGTGTATATTTTTTCTTTTTGCAAATTAAAAAGAAACGTATTTCAAGAAAACAGACAATGGTTGTACTTGCTGAAACCTTTTCATGTATTTTAAGAAAAAAATGTATCTGAACACTTTGTTTTTGAAAAAAAGTGCTGAGTTAAGTGTCTGAGCATCTACTTTCTAAAAATACTATATAATAGTAGAGATGCAGAGTGCCACGGAGCCCAAGGCTGAATAGAGGAGTGTAGAGGGAGGGGGGTGACAGCAGCCTCAAGGTGCATCCAGGCCAGACATAGGCTCTGTGGGTCTTCTTTTGTTTGCTGAAGCAAAATCATACCCAATGCCCAGAAATACCCAGGTACAAAGCTCAGAAATGCCAGGAAAAGTGTTCATTGGGAGATAATACACAAGTTTGTACACTTCACATTGTATTTTAAATACCAAACTGCAGAAGTTTTCAATTGCTTCATAATTGGCTGGAATGTAAATAGTTCGCATTGTCTAAAAATGCATTATGTGTACACCAAAGTAATTCCTGAGCATGAGGCTTTTGGCTAGCTTCCATTCACTTTGGGATTTTATCTATTCCTGTCCGCTAAGCTTATATCTAAACACTGTGAGGACCTGATGCAGAAACAAAATATAAATCATCGAAGCTGCAGGGAGCAACTTTCAATTCTATTGCACTTTTGTGAACAGTTTAGGATGGCACCATTTAATTTTCTCTAACAGAAAAAGAAATCAATAAAAGACCATAGGGATAGTTAGACTGATCACTGCAATTTAAGAAAAAGTTTGTTGTTACGACATTCACAGCATTCACCTAAATTAAGAACATGACCACGTAGGCCTGGGGAGTAGACGGGAACCTCTGGTCCCAATCCGCCTTTGAGAAGAGGCAGACACTGAGTTGTGGATGGATGACAGCTGACAAAGTGCCACAGCCCCTGAGGGTCACATAGTTATTTTACATGCTGTTGACTATTAATTTTTTAGAGAAAAAAATAACGGTGTCATTAACTTATCTGTGTTTACGATATTTCCATGGCAAAGTGCACTGACAGATGCCCCAAGCAGACGACAGTAGCCGACATAATAAATAAACTATGTATAGTATTCGAGCAAACTGGGAAAGCGTGCTTCTGAAACTTCTTAAATTCTGTTCCATTTCATTAGTGTATGTTTTACATTTCAAAGATTCTCCATATTTACCGGAATTTCTAGATGATTTCTATGAATTTGAAATGATATGTTATCCGGCTGTATTGCTAATGTTCCATTTAGAAATAGAGATACTTATAAAGGTAAGTAACTAAGTCGGAATTGGAAGGGTGATGTTTATTTTGCTGGGAGGCAGAGCTTTTCAACAGATACTGTTATGCACCGCAAATAGCTGAATGGCTCATGTTCGATTCGTTCTGTCTTCCTGCAGGCAGAATGCCTTTCAAGTCGTGGCTGTGGACGGGGTCTGCAGTGGGGTCATTCAGTGCCTCTCGGCTGAAGACTGTATAGACTGGCTGCAAGCAATAGCAACTAATATCTCCAACCTCACAAAGCACAACGTGAGTAGTGACTCAAGGAATACTGGCCATAAGGTTTCTCAGCCTTTGTTAAATTCTTCAGCTTAAGTGTAATTTTGCATCATTTGCTGGCGGTTCTAAGAATGAGCCACTTCACTCCATCCTGACAATTCTTCTGGAACACTCTTGAGAGAAAATCTTCCTGCTCCAAGAATTACAGCCCAGTTTATCAGTTCCAGACTACTCTCACATGTAGTTAGAGACATTCGCAAACGTCGTGTCTGCACTAGTTAGTAAGTGAAAGTAGGTGGTTAGCACATAAACGCTAAATGTATTTAAAAGTATTTTGGACTAATAAAACACTGAATTTCAAGGCACCGTTACTGATTTACTCTCAGTGATCTCATACATTTTTCTAGGAATGTCTGAAGGAGTTGGAAGCAGGGCAGAGTCTGTTAAAAGACCGGAGATCTTATATGACACTCCACAGAGAACAGCCAGAGTTGTGACAAGATTTCATTGTGGGATGCAGAGTCAGAGAGCAGAGGCAGGCCTACGTTATTAGGGATGGCTTCCCAGCCTTTGTGTTGCTTTCCCCATTCTGTGTCGGTCTGTTGTCGCTGTTTTCTCATGATCATGTCTTGGTAATGAGCTAACCAGCCCCTCCTGCCTGTTACCTGTAGGAGAAGCGTAGGCCAACAAAGCACGTAAAGCCATCAGCCTCACTTCTGTCATTTCAAAGTAGGAATCATTAAGGATTATTCTATTTTAGAAAAAAAAAAAAATTCAATCTCATCTATGGCTTTGTCTTCATTCTCTCCTGTCCACAACCATTCCACACTGTGTTGGAACATTTCAAAAGTTGTAAGGGAAATTCAGAAGAATAACATATAATGGTCAAGAAGAAATATGCAACTCTCTCACCAACGCATGAACATGCAAACGTTCCTCCTCAAAGGAGTCCCCATTTGCACAGATTTTGCTTTGAAATCTGAGAAAGGATTGTGGAAAATTGGACTTTCTTAAATGCAGAAGGACCACCTGCCATTAATGACAACTGTCTCGTCCCCAGCTTCTGGTTATTTCAAACAACCGCTGTATTGGCCTAGTGACTGGCACTGGGCCGCTCTGGGCGAGGAACCGATAGCTGTGGGGTGACACGCATAGGGGGTTTTACCAGGCAATGCCCTGACATTCCAAAGGGCTCTTATTGCAGGTCACCCTCCAGGCATGGTGTCACCCTGCTGGCCTTTCTTCTTCCAGTTGCAGACAGGAAGCATTTAGTTCTCGACAGTTCTGTGGGTTGGCTGGCTATCTCAGTGGGCAGGCTGGGCAGGGGCCTCGTCTCTGGGTGGGAGGAGCCCCATGTCAGCTGGCTGATGAGGATATGAGGATGAGTCTCATCTACCTGGGCTTGAACATGGTGCCTGAGTTCCAGAAACGCCATGATCAGGAACTGGGGGTAGGGGTGGGGTCCTGAGCACCCTGGGCCTTTACACTGGGTCCAGTCAATGCCATAGCAACATCTCCTGTTCCCCTAAGACAGTTTTGAACTTCCAGGCACAACAAACTCATTTCTGAATTCCAGTTGTACACTTAGAAACTGAGTATGAAAGATTCTCTGTGGGGGAATGAAAGCAGTGCTTTTCAGTTCCTGCATCCACTGCGTTGGCAGTCCCCTCCCCGTAGGCTGGGCATGGCCTTGTGGTTTGCTCTGGCAAATCATGGGAGAATGTCGATGAGGATGCCAGTAAGACATGCCAAGTTCCCGTGCATGGGGTCCTCACTCTGCCTTGACTGGGTTGTTTGGATGTGTGAAACTGTGCCTCACTGTGGTGTGAATAAAGGCAGAGAACCTGTTTGTGGTGCACCAAGCCTTCCCCAGGGGCATCGCCCAATGGGGAGGGTGAGCTGGGCTTGTCGGACTTGGTCAGAGGGCTTCCTCCACAGCCCAGTCTGTGCTAATCTAATGGTGTCACCAGGTATCAGTTTGGAGGAAAGGCTGCAGAAAACAATAGGTTTCAGACTGGCAAAACAGAACAAACAAACAACAAAATCCCTGCAAAGTCTGCCCCTCTCCCTTCCTTATGTACACAGCTATTTCTAGAATTAAAGACCAGGGAAAATATCTTGTGAGAGTATTGACTTTCCATTTTATGACTGCAGTGATTAGAATGCCTTAAAAATGAGCCATGGTCCTACATTTGGGAAGAAGAATGTGTTTTAAAAAAGGACAAGACATTCAATTTTAAATACAAAGTCCATTCCTTTGTTTAGATCCAAATTCGCAGTGACCTAAAATCCTAGGAATACTCTAGTGAAAACTGGACTCTTCTGGAATGTGAGTTCCATTAGAATGCCGCAGTCCAACTGACAAGCCTTTGAAAAGTCAATGCTTCAGTTAAAAAAAAAGAAAAAGAAAAAGGAAAGGAAAGGAAGCTGCAAATCTCTACCCTCTGTAACCTGAGGAAGGGCTTGTTTCCGTTCTCCTAAGTCCCAGGGTGAACTTGGGGACGCGGGCTGTGCGAGGCTGTGCACCTGCGGGGAGAGCCCGGTGTCCAGCATGGTGATCGGCTGGGCTCAATCAGCTATCTGTGCTCTGGCCTCGCAGGGATTACCTTCTCATCATATGTCCTTTTGCTCTTGTAATCAGTTCTCACGCCGAAGTACTAATGATTACAAAGTACTCTGGCATGTAAAGTACTACGTAAACGTTGAGAAATTATTAAGCATAGCAATAAAAATGTGAAAGTCACATTGACTTCAGAGAAACAATGACTACATTAACACAATTGATATGGTTGACTGTGTGAAGAAAGAAATCCGGCCAACTGAAAGTCGCTAGGAAAGACGATTTAGGACAGCCAACTGTTAATTCTAGTTCTCTCTCTCTCTCTCTTAAGAATTATTGTTGTAATATTTAATTTGACCAGAGAGAAACAGAGACACAGAGAAAGGGAGAATGAGAAAGAAAGTCTCCAGATCCAGGACTCGAAGCACAGTCAGCCAAGTGGGCGTCGAGCACCTCCACCACCACTTTACCTGCCAGCCCAGTTCCTTCAATGTTTTGGTCTAAAAAGTTACTAGTAGTAATATCTTACAGAGAGATGTTGACTCAGTAGTTGTTTCTGTTTTTCTTGTTTATAAATTTGGGACCAACAGATAGCGTAATGGTTACATGGCTGGACTCCCAAGTAGCCTACTGAGATTTGAGTCTTGGAGCTGGCAGCTTAAACTAACGCCGAGCGCGTGTGTGTGCCCAAAAGTCCCAAAAGGAGAATGAAGGGGAAGAGTGGCCATTTCCCCCGGGGATGATTTCTTGTTTTCTGTCTCTTTGTCTCTGTCTCTCCAGCAAGCACATGTGCCCTGTAGCAAAATTCCCCCTAAAACAGACAAACAAACAAACAAACAATTAAAATAAAAGTTTTCAGAGAACATGTGTGTTCTCCAGAGAGATGGGGAGAGAAAAAAGAAAGCACGCCCCCCCTGTGCCGTGGTCATGCCACACATCTTCTCCTCCATCCTGTTAGAATTATGGGTACTAAACCTCACACACCCTATGTGTTTGTCAAACTCCTGGGCCCAGAATCTGACCCCTGCGATCGGCCGTGTGGGATCCCCCCCTTACGGTCTTTTACTTTGTGAGTTAGTATTACAAGAGTGTGTAGGCTTGTATAGCTCTGACTTGAGTCATTCATCTCTGCTAATAGGTGAAAAGAAGGAAAATACTGAAATAAATATTTAGGAAAATGACACTCAAGATAGTATCGAGCATAAAATTAAACATAAAAATAAAATGGAAGTGCATATCAAATTATATGTTTTTAAAAGCCATGCTATTGAAATAATATACAACATATTTATAAATATAATGATTACAAGAAAAAACAAAAATATTCAAACCACACATTACAAAAACTTTATTTATTTATTTATTATTTTGATTTTTTAAAAAAAAATTGCTATAGATCACATGTACTCACCAGAAACAGAGAGAGAGAGACACAAAGAAAGAGAAAGTGAGAAAGTGATCCCCAGGGATGGAGATGGCCACTCTGCAATGCTTTCTCCTCTCCTCTGCTCCCAAATGTTAGGCAAACACACACGTGAGCCTGGTGTGTTTTTCCAGCCTCCAGGTTTGGGACTCAGACCCAAACAGTGCAGCCAGCCAGGTGGGTGTAGCTGACTTCACCACCACACCCCTGCTGGCCCAGAAAACGTCTTTGTGCTGAATTTTAGCCAGTTAGATATCGGGTCGTTGGAAGTCATGAGCATTTTTGCATAGAAGAACATAGGAAAACGCATCATGACTTTTCTGAAAACCCAATAGTAAAGGAGAAAGATAAAGGAAAGCAAAACAAAATAACCTGTGCTGAAGTCATCGGGACAATGAGCTCACCGTTTATAATTTTGGGAAAAGTGTGTTTTATATTCATTTTTGGAGAAATTCCATGTAGCCATAGTTGCTCTCTGAAAAATCTCTTCTTGCAGAAGGTCATTGAACAGAATAGTGCAACTACTTGAATAAACACCAAGAACTTAAAATTGTATTTTATCTTTATTTAGGGAAGCACCAAAATATTGCCAATGCACTTAGCACATGGGATTCAGAGAAAGAGGGTGCGATAAGGACTTGTCTTAAAGCTGTGCTTGCTCATTTGACCTTTAGCATGTGTTCACACATCGGAAAGCGAGGACTTGCAGGAGCTCTGGGCTTCGTGTGGTGTTGTGGGGTGGGGTCCAGCTTCTATTGGGCATTTGTCATTATTCTAGCAAGGTGTGGAAGACTTGAATAGATTCGGAAAGGTAAAGTTCATAAAAGGTAGAATCAGTGGTTACGTTAAGTCTCTTTTTTTTTTTTAGACAGTTTTTTTTTTTTTTTTTTCCTACTAACATGTGTTTGCTGGAGAGAGGAAAACCCCCCCCCCCCCAAGGGGGGATGGCCACACCTGCAATCCCTTTTCCTCCATTCTCCTCTTGGGATCTTGGGCACACACGCATTTGTGCCCGGCATGAGTTTTAAGCTGCTGGGTCCAGGAGTAGAATTGCGGTCAACTACGTGGGAGTCCAGCAACATAACCATTATGCCATCTGCTGCTTCCCAAGTTTACATTTTTTAAACTTAATTTTCTCTTTCACCAGGTATATGACCAAGTATCAGTATAGAGTTACTAGTTTCGATGTTCATGATCATCCCATATTAGATCATTGAAGACTTTAACATATGTTAATGTTGCAGTATGTAACTGGGGACTCTTGGGAGGGAGTAAACGGATTTCCATGGACCAGGAATGGGATGACTCTGGATTTCAGAGGCAGGGTGACGAGCTGGTCCGGGTGATGCTCATTCAGGGATCTGCACCCTCGTGGGGTTCTGGCCCTTGTGGGGGCTGCACAGTGGACACCAAAAGTGCTTCCTTGGTCAAGACCTCAGATGACCACAGGCTAAGTCGACCTTTGATGATCAGAAATCCAGAGGAAGAGGAACCAGTAAGCCACAGTTGGTCCCTGGCCCACACAGACTGAGATGATAAAGGTTTCGTTAAGTCACTAATGTGGAGTGCCGTGTTACATGGCAGGAGGATCTTACTAGCTTCCTAAAGCCGCTGTGGCACATTGCCACGCACTTGGTTGTTCAAAACTACAGAAGTTCATGTTTTCATGATTCTGAAGCCCAAATGCCTAAAATCAAGATGGCAGTGAGCCACGCTCCCTCTGGCTACTCCAGTGGTCAGACTTCTTGCCTCTCCCCACTCTGGTGGCCGTGGGCATTCTTCAGCTCATGGCCATCTCCCTAATCTGTGTTCTCAGTGTGTCCTGACTGGCTGCCATGAGGACACTTGTCACAGGTTTCAGGGTCCGCTTAGACAACCCAGGATGATCTCGCTCAAGAAGTGAAGTACGTTTGCAAGGACATTTTTTTTTTTTTCAGAAAGGTACACACATGGGTTCCAGGAATGGGGTGGGGATGTCTTTGGGGAGGGTATTTTCTGGCAGGCTATGAGTGCCAATATGGCGAACGCGCAGCCCGGGCAGAGTCAAACCTGAGGTTCTGCCATGTTCCACGTGGGGCCCCCAGTCAGTTCAGTTCTCAAGGCTGTAAGACACCCTCTGGGTGTGTCCCACACCTGCATTGTTTGGGGTGAGTGTAAAAGTTCTCTCAGTTCACTCGTGGAATGAGGATACCTGCTCCCCCTCCCCACTTGAGGAGGCCTCCCATTCTCTGGGTCCCATTTGGCCTTTTATCTAGAGACCCATGGCTGCTGTTGGAGCCCAGCCTCCTGCGTGGCGGTGCATGCACCTTATGACAGCTGGATGAGCCCTCCTGCAGGGCAAAGCAGCACGAAGAAGGGAGAGAGGGTTTCAGGGACCCTCTGTGACAGGGACCCCTTTGCTAATCCACACACAGACGGGAGAGCCCGCTCGCTGGTGACTGTTGGTGTGGCCCCTGCCTCTGTGGCTGACGTCATATGACAAACTGGTTTTGGAGTCCAGCCAGGGGCTAGAACAGGGAAATGCACAAGGATTTCCTCCAGGACATGTGGCCCACCCGGGCCTTCTTCCCTGGACTTGACACTGAGCAGAAAATCAGCCTTTTCTGGTGTTTATTGTCCATGACCAAATTTGGTTTGGCCTCAAGTCCTTGCTGGAAGATAGGCAGGAGCAAATAAATAGAGAAACAAAGTGAAACATAAACAGAAGCAGGAAACTCACGGTCACCGAATTTGTCATTATTCAATTTTCCCTTCTTTCCCCAGAGTTCTTGCTGTTAGGTATTTTAAAAACTGTCAAAATTCATTGTCTTGTGTATTTTTATCTGCATCATTAGTTAGTTGGGCTCAGTCAGAGAGGTGAGCTGCAGTGGGTTTGTTCTTTCTTGGCTAAAACCAGAAGCAATAGCTACTTTTTCTTTTCTTTTTTTTGGAGAGGTTTTTGCTATAGGGTGTGTGCACTCGCCAGAAAGACAGGAAGAGACAGAGAGATAGAAAGTGAGAAATCGCCCCCCGGGGGGGGGTGGCCACACCACAATCCCTTCTCCTTCATTCTCCTCTCGGGATCTTGGGCATGCATGCATGCACACGTGCCCCGAGTGAGTTTAAGCCACCGGGTCCAGGACTCGAACTTCTGTCGGCTACATGGGAGTCCAGCGACATAGCCATTACGTTAACTGCTGGTCCAGCAATAGCTACTTTTAATGAGAAACAGAACTATGCACCAACAGGCAGTGAAAGGACTCAGGGCCCCAGCTGGGGAAAGCTGCCCTCTAAGCTTTCTATGCCTGGGAGATACTTCTTAAAAATCCAGGTGAAAACAAGTCATTGGGAACATATTGAAAACAGCAGCTACACTCACGGACCTTTTCTAATGAAAATATTCAAGGATGGTTTTCTCAGGCAAAGAAAAATAATGCCAGGTGCAGGCTTGGAAACGTGGGAAGGAATGAACAGCAAGGGGAAAAATAAGCTCGTGGGTGAGTCCAGGTGAACATGGTCTGTATAGACAGTGATAACATCTACTGGGGTCCAGATAAGTTAGCAGAATTAAAATCCATCAAAAACAGTACCGTAAATATCCAGAGAAGGTCAATTTAGCTAATATTGAGCTTCGGTACTTGAAAGTGGAGGGTTTATTTAGTAGAAGCCGTAACCCAATGGTCAGTGTGTGTAACTTCCAAATGAACAAATGAGTAAGTGGAAAATGTATGCTGAGATAAACAGATGCAAACATAAAGAGGCCCGACCGTGGTGTACACGTTCTAGGGCACCTCTGCGGAAGGATGGGACCTGAAAGGTTTGATCCTGGACCAACCTAAACAGACCAGGCACAGCGGCGTGTGCCTGAGGCCCTGGTTAACTGGAAGACTGGAGCAGAGAAATAAATTAAAAAATCAGAGAGAGAAAGAAAATGCAAAATCAAGCAGGTCCGACAAGTAGGAGAAATGCAGACACATGGCGGTTTTTACCCAGCACACTATGGGATCAGTCATTTAAGTGGGTCACACCGTCTGGCTGACATAAACATCGTCACTCTGGACAACACCCAGACGTTTCTTACCAGAGAAGGTCTCAGATGAAAATCTTGCAAGGTTGAAATGAAAATTTTCAAAACATATAGTGCACATAGTCATAAGGAGAGAGATTTGGAGCTCTGTTAATATCAGCAAATGTGTCACTGAAAGTAGAGTTGGTTACTTCACAGCAGGAAGTGTAAACCACTGTGGAGTCACGGGTCTTCAAGTCCCCTGTCGGTGTCTGCCCCAGGGCTTGGGTCTGGCTGAATCATGATCGGGGGCTGTTGGTGAGGAAGAGAAAGAGGACGAGAAAGAGAAAGCCCTCCATCTTGCCAGGACCGGGGAATTGGAAAGAATGAGACAAAGGGAGAGAGTGGAAACGGACACAGGCAGCCTGAGCCTAAGTTGCCCAAGCAACTTGTGCCCCCAGATGAACTGGACGTCTTTATTTATAGTACAAGGAGACATTACACATGTATGTTTCATGACACTTCATGGATTAGTTGCCAGGTAACATACAATGAGAAGCAGTTAACAAATCTATAAGGGCTTAGTCATACCCAGGGCCAGGTGTATCCCTTGGTGGTAATCCCATCAAGAGAAAGTCTCATCTTCTTTTCTAATGCAGAGAACTAGCTGTTAGGTGTGGGGAAGGAGCTAAAGAACTTCTCCATAAGGAGTGCACCACCACACCCAGAGAAGTCTAAAGAACCTTTTAGATGCAGAGAAGGGATTGGACTTTACTAATTGGGGTCAAGATGTTTCTTGAAGTCCATCAGATGTGTCTGTTGGAACGCCCCTAGCAATGTCCACCCTTGCTCTGTCTGCTGCCAAGGTCAGGGAAAGACAAGTTACAATGTTCTGCCAAACCCCAAAAGAGCAGGTGGTATTTGCTCAGCGCATATCCCCACACCTCGGACTCTCTCTCTTAAACGTGTCCCCACAGTCTCCTAACGTGCGGGACAGAAAGAGCAGACCAGAGAGAAAGGACACGAGCGACCCCAGAGCTGGCAGCACGCAGTGGCGAAGGCCTGACAGCGAGCAAACGGACGGAGGAATGAGAGGCCGTGGGTCTAAAGAGGAAAATGAGACCTCTGCACACCGTTCACTGTACCCCGCGGAGTTCGCCTCCCATCTTCCAAATACGCAAGCCCGCGTTTCCCACCGAAGTATTTTATTTCAGTGGTGGGCGAGTCTGCGATGTCCCCCAGCGTAAGCTAGAAAGTAGAACTCATTGTAATTTATCTTTCTTCTATAACCTTCAACTTTCCTCATTGGTGTTCCTTAGACCCAAAATGGTCCTGCTCAGATCCTATTCAATAACCATGGGAGCAGCAGATGGTGTAATGGTTATGTTGCTGGACTCCCACATAGTTGATGTGGTTCAAGTCCCAGACCCAGTGGCTTAAAACTCATGCCAGACATGTATGCATGCATGTCCACAATCCTGAGAGGAGAATAGAGGAGAAGGGATGGTGGAATGGCCAGCCCACCTGGTGTGGGGGGTGATTTGTTGCTTTCTGTCTCTCTCTTTTTGGCAAGCACACATGCCCTATAGAAAAAAATCTCTCTTAAAAAGAATAAAGATTCTCTGCAGTATCTATTCCACGTGTATCCTTTAGTGCTGCCTAACCCACAACAGACGATAACTGTGAATGCATTTCGAACACACTCACGTTGTGGGCCCAGCTGTGAAGGCACACACAGGGTGCCGCTCTTGCCTGCTGGAATTTTTCTGATGGTGAGGCACGGGTCGATCTGAGACTCATGGGGTATGTCCAGGACAGAGCCTGTTTCTCTTTCTCTCTATCTCTTTCTCAAAATAGAACAATAAATGAACTTTAAACAAAAGAAATTCCTAAAAACTCCTGCTTTCTAAGTTTCCAAACGTAAGTGGAAAGCAGTCCGGATGTGTTACCCAGTGATTCAGCCCTGGCATTTAAACCTGGTCTTTCTTTTTCCCTACCAGGTTGTCCGTGTGCATCTGAGGAGGTGGAACACGGGCTCCCACAGATGTCTGTGTCCTCGTCGTGGGGTCTGTGAACATGCTGTCCCATAGCGAAGGGGAACTGAGGTCGCAGATGTAATTAACATGCTGACCTCGACATAGGAAGGTCAGCTGGGAACACTCACGTGGCTCCAGTGAAACGACTTGTGTCTAAAAGTGGAAGAAGAATGGCCAGCAGATGGCAAAGTGGTTACGGCACTGGACTTCCACACAGCTGACTGCAGTTCAGGTCCTAGACCCGGTCTGTTTCGGGCTCTGAAGGTGCCATTAGATTAGTTGACCTGCGTAAGTTAGGGAACAGCCGACAGTCACGACGCCTTAGTCCAAGGGTGGGTCGTCCTGTAGTAATATCACTCGAACCCCTAGATTCCTTGTAAGTAACTAACGTCACAAGAAAAACTCTCCTAGTGGTGGAGGTCAGGCTGACCAATGAGGGCCGCGGTTAGAGCTAGAAACAACGTCTGCTCTTCCCTGTGCCTAGCTGAGGTTCTGCTTTCCAATGCCACCGAACACAGGGAGAAACGGCACAGGGTGCCACAAAGGCCTGCCCGTGCTGGAAGCAGACGTGTGAGTGGTGGAATCGTCAGGGTCATGACGGGAGGAGGCACGGAAGCCACAGAGTCCCTGTGAAGATGAGAGGTTGGAAGAGCCGCCTGAATCCGACTAAGGACAGCGGAGCG
>NW_006159461.1:3085468-3086596 GCF_000334495.1 Tupaia belangeri chinensis | reverse complement strand
GGGGCCCGGGGTGCCCGGACGGCAGGGAGCGGGGGCAGCGGCTGCTGGCCGAGTCCTGGGTGTCCAGTCCTTAACGCGGCGCTGAGCAAACGGAGGGAACGAGTGAGTCCGTCTGTCGACAGCGGGAGGAAGGAAAGCTGGCTGAGCAAGTCAAGAAGGTAAAGGGCCCGGCAGCGGCCGGCAGGGCTGCCCCGGGCCGTGCCTGTGTGCTCTCGGGAAGCGCATGCGTCATCGGTGCCACCTTCAGCCCTTGCAAGTCTCTACCTCTCAGAGTGAAGTCTCTCAGAGACCTGTACCTCACACGGGGACTTCCTAAGAGGCAAGAGCAGAAAAATAACCGTGAATCTGAGGGCCGGGGAAACAGACTGTAATGCGTGCCTCTGGCTGCAGGCTCAGCTGTTCTGAACGTGAGCGTAATGCACAGCAACTCCGATCCTCTAAGGGTATGCTGACTTGTGGTTTTCTAAGACCTTCTCCTCGGAATGAATGGCAGTATCTAGCCCCAAATCCCAGCCAATGAAGAAATACCTCCTGCGAAAGTCCTTCCAGAGCGCTCTCTGCTGGAAATCTTTCCGTGGCGGGACAGCCACTGCTTCACAATGCAGCAACTGGATTTTTGACAACTCAGTATTGGAAAATACTTCCCAATACTAAATACCAATCTCCTTCTTGTAACCTCCACTCATTTGTACTAGTTCCGCCTTGGGAAAGACACATGATAATTTATCTTCCTCTCGGCAGTTCCTCCGATATATGGATGCAAGTTCCGTTTTGTGGAGTCAGGAGAACTAGCAGCGGCTCCTTGCAGCTTCTCTCTGGAGCCCCGTCCGAGCCTTTGCGCATCCTGACCGCTGTCTCTGGATGCAGAAGCTCTTTAGAATAAGCAGGTTATTACATTGTGTCAGACTTGGCTTTACCGGCTGTATCGCACTCTAACATGCCCTAGTGGTTCAGTGCTGCCCTCATGAGTGCTGACTGTGTGCCATGCCGTCTGGTGAGCACTGACTGTGCGCCATGCCGTCTGGTGAGCACTGACTGTGCGCCATGCCGTCTGGTGAGCACTGACTGTGCGCCATGCCGTCTGGTGAGCACTGACTGTGCGCCATGCCGTCTGGTGAGCACTGACTG
>NW_006159461.1:3073110-3085327 GCF_000334495.1 Tupaia belangeri chinensis | reverse complement strand
CATGCCGTCTGGTGAGCACTGACTGTGTGCCATGCCTTCTGGTGAGCACTGACTGTGCGCCATGCCGTCTGGTGAGCACTGACTGACTGTGTGCGTCATGCCATCTGGTGAACACTGACTGACTGTGTGCGCCATGCCGTCTGGTGAGCACTGACTGTGTGTGCCATGCCATCTGGTGAGCACTGACTGTGTGCCATGCCATGCCGTCTGGTGAGCACTGACTGTCCGTGCCATGCCGTCTGGCCTTGATGACGTTCAGTGGCATGGCTTTTTACTATGATGATTAAGGTCCTAGTACGCACAGAATGGCAAAATGACAAATGTCGTAGATAATATGAAGACGCACTGTCACAGGTGGACTCTGTACCTGCTCAGAGATCTAGCAAGGCTTTCTGATACTGACATAAAACAAAGAGTGAAAGCGGTGGATGAAGACATGTCTTCCATTGCCAAAGGACATGTGTGGTCCTCAGAGGAGACAAGAAGACGGAGCAAGAGGGGGAGGGCAGAAAGCATGCCTTCCCCTCCGCCATGCCTTCTCCATTTCTCTCTCCTGTCGGTGTTTGGGGAACAGCCTCCGGAGCCAGGATTCCAGTTGTGGTTGGTTATGTGAGATCTGGCTCCCGAACCAGTAGGCTCCTAGGTCAGCCTGGATGAAGACATTTTTATTCTGATAGAATAGTATGTATTATTACTTTTTAGAGAGATTTTTGGCATGGAACATGTGTGGTTGCTGGAGAGACAGTCACAGAAAAGCAATCCCTTCTCCTCCATTCTCCTTTCGGTATTTTGGGCATGCATGCACACACGCCCAGCATGGGTTCTAAGCTACTCGGTCCAGGACTGGAACCATGGTGGACCACATGGGAGTCCAGTGATGTAACCATTACGCCATCTGCTGGTCCCAGAATAGTATGTATTCTATGTGGAGAGAATAACTTGCCAGAGACAAAGTAGATTCAGTAAAAGTAATGACTAGCATTTTACCATTCATCAAAATGGAAAATGTCCGAACCATCAGGTCTGCAGGCCCACTGTTGAAAGTTTTAATGCCCCAGAAAGGACACATCTCCAAGCTACTCAGCCAGACCACTGTGGGTAAGGCAGGTCTGGCTACATCCTGATAGTAACTGGGAATGTTGAGATTGATTCCAGGGCACCAAATGCTGGATCTGGGAGGCATTGGTGTTATTATCAGAATAAAAAGCACCAAGAATAGGTCAAACACTGGAAAAGCACTGAGGCCAGCTCCATATATTTCTCTAAACTGGTCTCTGATATCTCACAATGAGGTAAAATACACCTATCCATACACACAAATGCACACTCAAAATACAGTCAGAAAGACAAACATTTATGAAGAATAAAGCAGGGAAAGACTGATGTCTGTATGAATGAGCTGTAAAGTAACATAGGCAACGCCAATAGATATTTGAATATGCTAGATGCGGAAGCAGGAAGAAATGTAGCTTTCAAATACTGTACTTTTTTTTGAATTATTTAACTTTATTTATTTATTTATTTATTTTTGAGAGAGAGGGTTTTTTTTTTTTGCTATAGGTCATGTGCACTTGCCAGACAGACAGAGAGAGACAGAGAGACAGAAAGCAAGAAATCACCCCCCAGGGGGGATGACCACGCCACAATCCCTTCTCCTCCATTCTCCTCTTGGGATCTTGGGCACACACGCACACGTGCCTGGCGTGAGTTTAAGCCACTGGGTCCGGGACTCGAACCGCGGTGGACTACATGGGAGTCCAGCGACATAGCCATTATGCTAACTGCTGGTCCCTTATTTATTTATTCATTTAAATTTGACCAGAGAGGGTCAGAGTGAGAGAGAGAGAGAGAGAGCACAAGAGAGAGAGAGAGGGAAAGTGAGAGAGCAAGCTACCAGGTCTGGGACTCAAACCACAATTGACCATGTAGGAGTGCAGCGCCCTTAACCACCACGCCACCTGCCAGCCCCACAAACACTCTATTATCTGATTTATCAAAGGAAACAGAAGGTGTTGGAGGTTTTTTTAGAAGAATCATTGTACTTTGGAAAAAGTATAAAATCTGACATCACTAGACATAGAACAGAATCCTGATTTCTAAACTTACTAAAAACATGTGTTTGGACTTCAATTCTTCCTCATAAACAAGCACTGATAACCTTAAGTCACTGTGAGAGTTACATCTTAAAGTTCTTTAAGCATTCCCTTCCGTAGGTGATGCTGAAACACTTGCTGTTTTCCTTCTTTCTGGTTGCATTCTGCATTAAAGGATTGCATCCATAAACGGTCAGTAAACGCTAGTATTTATTTGTTCACTGTCTATGAGCTTACATATCTTTCTCCATGGAATAGTCACACCAGATTCTGAAGGTTAGTCATTTGAATAGCAGAATGAGTTAAAATAAATGTCAGGGAGCCCCCGACCCAGGAAAGGTACACATGCCTTCCTCAGGTGATCAGATATGGGGTTCCTCTTATTTAGTGTGGAGAGTGAGAGACAAGGTTGGACTTTAGTGAAAAGAGTTTTCCCATTGGTTTGGCCCCTAAAGCAGGACACCTGGCGACAGGAGCTTGGAGGCCAGAGGTGGATTTTGCAATTCTCAGGTTGGTGATGGGACAGAAAGGTCTGTGTTTTGGGAAAGGATCAGCAAAGAGTGTAGTTTACAGAGATAAGGGGGCTTGTGTCCAGCACAGGACACTGTCCCCCAAACAGGATATGGGAAACGTCCTGTTATCACTCACTCAAATGGGCTGTTAATGTCGTGGGCATGACTCAGCTGTGACGAGGATAGTGTGCCAGGGACAGGATGGAGGAAGAGTCCTGTTAGCACATGAGCCCAAACGGTCCGGTACTGTCTGTGGGCATAACTCACCCAGGCCCCAAGGAAGGGGTTTTTAGAAACAGGAGAAAGTTGTCAGACCTCTGTCCTCACTACAGACCTAATGGCATCTCCTCTTCCATTCTGCATTCTTCCACCATTGTCCTACGCATGCCATCCGTGAGAACAGCATGTGTGGCTTCAAAATGTACTGGTTATGTCTATGTGCATCTAGGAATGGCTGATAGATGAATCTGTGTATCGATAATACGGTTCTACCTTGAAAAACAAGGAAGAGAAACCGTGCGTGCCGATGGGCTGACTGCTTACTGGCTTCTCCTGCCTGACAGGACGGTAGTAGTTGCTAACTGTTTTGGTGGATCCAGGCTTCCACCAAGAACCCATGTCCTACCTGTTTATATTATTTCCACTCCCACCTTTAGCGTGTCGGCTTACACCTTATGTCTCTCCCCTCCTGGTCATGCTAGGGCTACAGTGGTTCCAAATATCACTTCGGTGTTCGGGACATGAAAGAGAGGTGCACGTGTCCCCCTTTGTTAAAGGAAAAGGAAGCTTCCGAGCACCCCTTTGGTGCACGAACACGCATTTCTCCTCCTGGACTCACTCTCATGGCAGCGGGGTGGGGCTGGGCTGGGGAGAGTGCCGGGTCCTAGCCTCAGCACAGAACGTGAGCGAGAAAAGAGGTGCGTGGTTCGGGAAGCAGTCAGCAGCTCCCTAGCACCATTGCTATATACAAAACGTATTGAACTTAAGAGAAATCCGTGGGTAACGGTACAGACAGCCCTGCCTGCCCCACCCCAGCTCCTATGCCTTTGCTCCTCTGTGGGCCATCACAGCCCTTTGGGAGTCTCTCTCTCTTACACACACACAAACACACAATACTAATAATCAACTACTGGAGATTTTTCCACCCATAAGTCATTCCTCTTCTTACATTTTACACACTAACCAGCATGAGTAAAAAGTTATTTAGGACCCTATACATAATCCATAGAGATCTGCTATGTTAGAGGGCAACTGAAAGAATATAACAAAATACGATGCTTTTCGGGAACCAGCAGTTAGCGTAATGGCTATGTCGCTGGACTCCCACATAGTCGACCGCGGTTCGTGTCCCAGACCCGGTGGCACGTGTGCGTGCGTGCCCAAGATCCCGAGAGGAGAATGGAGGAGAAGGGATTGCGGCGTGACCATCCCCCCTGGGGGGTGATTTCTCGCTTTCTGTCTCTCTGTCTCTCTGGCGAGCGCACGCGCCCTACAGTGAAAATCTCTCCAAAAAAAAAAAAAAAAAAAAAAACGATGCTTTTCACTAAAAGTCTTGCTTGTGAAGAGCCAACAAAAAAGCTTTGACTGTGTCTGCCACATTGAAAAGACTCAGCACTTGTAGGTGAAGTGAAAGTCAGGCCGGGATAAGGACAGGCAGAGAGGAGATTGCCGAAAACCAACGCGCTGTGATCAGAGGTGGCGGAGCGGGCTCTGACGTGACGCGTCACTTTAGGAGACTTTTGCTTTTTATAGCTCCTGTCATTCCTGAGTGTTTAGATGTACTTTTAGCACAAGCGTGATGTCGTTCTCTAGATCGCTTTCCTTTCCCACACAATGTGAATGCCAGACGCAGAGGTGTCGAGGAGGGTGGGTCATAGCCAGCGAGGTTAAACAGGAAAAGCAGGACGAGGACGGATCTGGGTACCCGTGACAGGCAGGTGTTTGACAGGTATACTTTTTAGGAAAAGCAGGACGAGGACGGATCTGGGTACCGTGACAGGCAGGTGTTTGACAGCTAGACTTTTTTCTTTTTGCATGCTTAGTTTATTTTGGCAAATTCCATCAGGAGGGATTGCAATAAAGTAGCCTGCTTTATCCTGGAAAACTACTCACCAGAAGTTGAAGTTCCTTAACAAAAAAAAGAGTAATTTCCTTTGAATGTATCCATTTTTCTTCCATGTGTGGGAGAGGCACAAGGAGGAAGAGAGACGAGGAGAGGCAGCATGCTCACAGGACCCCTCTGCTGTGACCCACTCCCAGCCTCATCAGCTCCCACTTGGGTTGGCGCAGAGAGGGTCACAGTATTGCTGACTCACTATTCGGTTTCTAGCATGTTTCAGTTTGTATCTGTCAGACCCAAACCACGTGCTTGGAGGTCCCCTGAGCAGCCTTAGTGAAAAGGACAGTCTCACTGGCCATGTGTGCACGGCCTCCTCGCCCCTACGGCCCTGCCTGCCCCACCCCAGCTCCTACACCTTTGCTCCTCGCAGTCCGCGTCCCAGCAGGGGAAGCTCCTGCCCTGCATGGGCTGCTGTCTAAGCTGCCTTCGCCAGGGCCTAGGCTGGACTTTGGCATGTCCCTCCTCATGCGCACAGGGGCGGAGCTGACCCACTGTGCCATCAGGAGCCATCAGCCCCCAGCTAGCGGATTGCTGGCCCTTGCTCACCGAGAGCTGTGTGGACTTGGAAATGCAGTGACAGGAGGCCCCGTAGGCCTGTCGCCTGTCACCCTTGGCAGGAGAACAAGCACAGTTTTACTGAGAAGTCCTGCCTCCCTTACCCCCACCGCTGCGTGTCTCCTCTGCCCTGTCCTACCTCCCTTACCCCCTTCCGCGTGTCCCTCCGCCCTACCTCGCCTCCCTTACCCCCTTCATGTCTCCTCTGCCCTGCCTGCTTCCCTTACCCCAACCCCTGCATCTCTCCTCCGACCCGACCTGCCTCCTCTACCCCCTTCTTGGTGTCTCCTCTGGCCTGTCCTTCCTTCTGCGCGTCTCCAGGTATTGACCCCACCCCCTTCACCTTTCACTCTTGCTTCCTTGGGATTGAACATCTTCCCTCAACACATTTTTAACAGTTGACTGCCTCACAGCTCTAGCTAGGAGAGGACTAAGGAAATGCCTTTTACTTCTAAATGTTCACTGCAGGGCTCTGAATATTCCGCAGGGGATCTGTTCTCACCTGCTGGCAGGCATAGTATTTGAAGGTGAAAGCGAATTATGCTAAGTAGGTAGACGAATACCATTAGGAAATTAGGCGAGAAATCATTTTGAGTTTGCATTTTGCTTTACTGAGTATGTTTTAGAAAATCCGTTTTCTAATTGGCGCTTAGGGCCAGCCCCTAGCTCTGTGTTTAAAGATCACAGCTCGGATCCCACATGGCCAACTGGGGTTCATATTCTGGCCCCAGGGGCTTGAAAAACACAGAGGCAAGTGGTGTCCAAAGCCTGACTGGATGGACAGGATGGAGAAATGGAGGAGAAGGATTGGCGTGTGACTAGGCCCACAGCTTTCTCTCTCTCATTCACGAGCGCTCTCTCTCACACACCCCCAGGCATGTGCACTCTGGCAGTTAAAAAGGGAGTTCCAAAGCTGAGGACCCTAAGCAGGGAGCTCTAGTGGCCACACACATCACCAAGATTATATCCTGAATTCTCTTTTTTTAAAGAGCTTTTTGCCTTAGGGCATGTGGACTTGCTAGAGACAGAGACAGTGAGAGAGAAAGTGAGAAGTCACACCCCGGAGAGGATGGCCATGCTGCAATGCCTTCTCCATTCTCCTCCCGGGATCTTGGGCATGGACGCAAATGCACCTGGCGTGATTTTCAAGCCACCGCACTGGGCCCAGGACTCAAACCATGCATGGCCACGTGGGAGTCCAGCCACACGACTGCTGTGCCGTCCGCTGGCCCTGTCTGTCCTGAATTCTTAGGTAGCAATGTGGTACATTTGCTTTATTTAGAATCCTTGGCAATGATTTTGCAATGATAAAACTGTTTTCTGGATTTATTACTCTAATACTGAAAAATAAAAATAAATAGTGTTTATCATTTCCCAAAACCCACGTGGACCACGTTATGCCCACACCCCTGCAGCCACGTTTTCTCCCCTTTCCCTTCTTCTATAGCATCTTCTACAATGCGCGTCCCAGAGCTCGAGGGTCGTTTGATTCATGTTTATCCCGCTGTAGCCGACGATCCTTTCCTTTCCCCCACGTCTGAGAGGGCACGTGCGTGTGTATGACCGAGCCTGCAAGAGAAGTTCTCTCCACAGGGCCCAGCCTCGGAGCCCTGGGCATGCCACCTGTACAGGGTTTTCAGGCTGACTGCGCCAGGGGCTTGGACTGGTTGGCCCCGACTTCTAGTCCCACAGTCCGGCACACCCAACGGCACCATCGAGACTGGGCCCTGGGACACTCCTGGGTATTGGAACCATTTATCTGTGACACTTGAGTGCCACCGCACGGTGTGACTTCTGATGCTTGGTAAATTCACAAAACAGTGAATGATTTCACATTTATGTAAGCAGACCCTTGTGAATGGTCGCATCCTACGGTTAGGCATATAATTCACGGTTGTGTGTGTGTGTGTGTGTGTGTGTGTGTGTGCACTAATCTTAAAGACAACCAAAAGAGAGAAAACTGCAAAAAAATCCTCCTTCTAGAAAGAATGAAAGTTTAAGAAAAGCCATTCAGATACAATACCCAACCACCTCGAGGCATTGCTTGCCCTTAATGGTTCTGTTTTTAAAAGCAACTTGGCATTGCTTTACAGATTTATACATGAGCACGGGCATACCAAGGCAGAATGCCATAGAAAAAAATGGGTGAACAGTCTGAGCTGAAATCTGGGGTCTTGAAGCAAAACTTATCTTTGGGTCTTTCCCTGGTGAAGGCAGAATTGTGCGGCATCATGTAGGGAGGGGCAGTTGTCATGATGTGCCCACGCGCCGATGTCATTAGTTGTCACGTGGATTAATACTTACAGAGTAATGATGTCCCTAGGTCCTCACGCAGGTGATGGATAATGGCCATAAATCGCTAAGGACATTGTAGGAACATTTCTCAAATCTGATTTTCATGGGAAAATATGCATTGTTAGGCAGGTCCTGCATCACCCAGCCTCAGAGCTCAGCTCTCGAGCCATCAAATCATCTTGTATATGACACTTGAGCGTTAAGTGATTAGCAGAAGTAGAATAAAACTGTAACACATACGATCGCCACTGAACTGCCAACCATTAATGAAGAGAAAAAAATCCGTCCTTAAAGGCAGTTAAATTTGGAAGTTATTCTTAAAAGGAATATTTGAATACCCTATTGCATTTTTCTATTAGTCTAAGAGTTCATCAAAAGAAGGTATTTCCACTAAAAGTAATTTATAAATTACTTCTAAATTGATGCTGCTAAACATGAACAGATTGAAGAGATTTAAAAAAGGACAATTATCTTTTAAATATGCACTTATGTTTCCTAAATTTATTTATTATCTTTTTAGATTGCTATAGGATGCATGCACTTGCCAGAGAGAAAGAGATAGCGAGAGAAGGAAAGTGACCCTATGGGGGATGTCCATGCCACAATCCCTTCTCATTCATTCTTAAAGATTTAGGGCATACACACACAGGATCCTGGGCAGTTCTTCAAGCCACTGGGGCTGGCATTTGAGCCACACAGTCATCCATGTGGGATCCAACCACCTTGACCTCTATGCCACATGCTGGCCCACAAATTTATTTGTAATACATTAATATCATGAGACCAGCAGGTGGTATAGTTGAGGTGCTGGACTCTCACAAGGCTGACCATGGTTCAAGTCCCAGACCCAGAGACTTGAAGCTCACGTCGGGTATGTGTGTGTGCATGCCCAATACCCTGGGAGAAGGGATTGTGACATGGCCATCCCCCTTAGAGGGTGACTTCTCACTATCTCTCTGTCTCCTTGGTGAGTGCATGAGCAAAGTAGCTGGCCATCCCCCTTAGAGGGTGACTTCTCACTCTCTCTCTGTCTCCTTGGTGAGTGCATGAGCCAAGAAGAAAAAAATCTCTCTTAAGAAAAATAATAAAAAATTAATTACGTGAGTTTGGCTCCGTGGGCTAGTGATTAAGGGAGCCAGATCCCACATGGCAGACCAGAGTCTGAACCCCAAACCCACCAGATTTAAGTGCACACTGGGTGTGTATGTGTGCATATTCAGAATCACAACAGAATAGAGGGATGAAGGAGAAGGGATCTTGTGACCATATCCTGTTTGGAAGGTGCTTTCTTCATCTCCCCCCCTTGCTCTCTAACTCTCTGTCTTCAGTGAGCTCTTTGGGAAAATAAATAAATTGTGTGTGTGTGTGTGTGTGTGTGTGTGTGTGTGTTCATGATAAGCCTATTTGTATTACAGCCAATGGTGCAATTATCCCAACTTAATGGCTCTTCAATAATTAAATTATTTTTAAGAGGTTTTTATTATTATCATTCAAGAAACTGAGTTTCAGAGGAAAGAAAGGGACACATATCTGCATTTCCCCAGGATTTCGCCAAGGCAAACATTACTTCTTAAAATACTCTTCATGACAGCAGTTTTGTGTCCATGTCTGCCCTGCACAGCAGCTGCATGGAGCCACACCCACAGTTCTGGCTTTCCATGGAGCTGGGGTGGAGGGAGGGTGACGTGGAGACCTAGTCAAGGGTGCCTGTTTCTCTCTCTCTCTCTCTCTCATCCATTCTCTTAGAAAATAAATAAGTATACTTAAAAATTACTATTCATAAACTCTAATCAGATATTCAATTTCAATAGCAATAAATTCTGTAAATTTTGAATAATTTATAAAAATTATCATTATTTTTTCTTTTCATAAATAAAAAAATGCTATCTGAAAATGTTTTGCAATATAAACAGTTTATAATTTTATTTTCTCCCTGTGTGCAATAAATTCTGTAAATTTTGAATAATTTATAAAAATTATCATTATTTTTTCTTTTCATAAATAAAAAATGCTATCTGAAAATGTTTTGCTATATAAGCAGTTTATAATTTTATTTTGTCCCTGTGTTTTTTGAAACAGGGTATTCAAATTTCAAATTCAAAGTTTCAATGAGAAGTCTCTAATGAAAATGGTTCTGAGATTTAACCAAAAATTTTTGTAATTTAGGAATATATTTCCTATATATAATAGTTTTGCTTTTTTAATGTTTGCTTCATTAAGTGAAAAACTTAGTTTATACCACAAGAAAATCATGTAATAGAATAAAGTAAGAATGAATGACTTTGAAACATTTAGTAAAATAGTATGATCTTACTCCTAACATTAACAATTTACAAAACAATATGGAGAAGATATATAGCAAATACTATTTTCTAGAATAAGCTGTAAGATCTTAAAAAGAATTTTTCTTACTATTTCATTTCATCCAAAATGTGAAGATTCTTTTCACATAGAATATTTACTTTATTCTTTAATTTTTTTTTTTTTGAGAGGTTTTCGCTATAGGGCGCGTGCGCTTGCCAGACAGAGAGAGAGACAGAGAGACAGAAAGCGAGAAATCACCCCCCAAGGGGATGGCCACGCCACAATCCCTTCTCCTCCGTTCTCCTCTCAGGATCTTGGGCACGCACGCACACGTGCCCTGCGTGAGTTTAAGCCACTGGGTCCGGGACGCGAACCACGGTCGACTACGTGGGATTCCAGTGACATAGCCATTACGCTAACTGCTGGTTCCCTTTATTCTTTACTTTTAAAATACTCTTCAAAGGGCCAGCAGGTGGCATGGTGATTAAGGCACTGGACTCCCATATGGCTGACCATAGTTTGAGTTCCAGATCTGCCACTTGAAAATCACTCAGGGCACATGTGCATGCATGCCCAAAATCCTCAGAGGAGAGAGAAGGAGAAGGGATTGCAGCATGGCCATTCCCTGTGGGGACATGATTTCTCACTTTCCTTCTCTCTGCTCTCTTTGTCTCTATCTCTCCAGAAACACACATGCTCTATGGCAAAAAGTTTAAAGGAAGAATAAAATAAAATAAATTTTAAAGGTTACTCAACTCCATTACTGAAAGAGTGTATTCTCATTTATTTAAAAGAATCTTTTGGGCATATTAGTTTTTAGAAAATAAAACACAAAACAACTAGCATTGTAAAAGATATATTTTAATTATGCTTCTTCATTGTACTTTTATTTGAGAAATTTAGTAAAGTGCAGAAGAATACAAAAAGGAAATATGTAGCAATAATAATGGTATATTTATTGCTGTATTTTTATGAATGCATATATTAATATACATTCAAAATGTGCATTTTATTTACAAATATAAAACAAAATTGCCATCTTCATGTGGTGAGCACATTACCCTTTGTTCACTTAACATCTAATCAAAAGTGTTTTTCCATGACAGTAATTACCTTGAGATTACACTTCAAATGGCTTAAGAAGTGTTTTGCTGTTTGTATGTATTATAATTTATGAATAAATTAATATGAATATGGAAATCATTAAGAACATATCATTAATAGAGGCCTTTAAATGTTCTCATATATTAATGTGTAGAAACCTTGTTGACTATTTCTTAATGTAGGTATCTAAAAAAAGGACCAAGTAACATGAACATTTTTTATGTTCATAGCTTAAGATTGACCATGGCAAAGTGCTAACTGTGTGTGTGTGTGTGTGTGTGTGTATACACACATTAATACGCTGTACAATATTGGAGACTTAAACTGGTTAAGATCAAAGTATTGTCTTCATCTGTTCATCTTTGGTCATATGTAATAGTGACTTTCACACTTTCATTTTTTTTTAGGTTTTATTTTTTATTCACACTAAAATGTGCTGGGTTCACACAAAGGAGAGAGAGGCACCCCTGACAGGGTCTGGTCACACCACCCTTTTCTTCCTCCGGCTTCCCAGTTCCTGCGGGATCCCAGGCAGGTGGGCCAGGCTGGAGATCTGAGCCTGCCTCTGGTCTGTGGCTCCCAGCGCTGTAGTTCAATACCTTAGGACTGCGCCTACCAGGCTGGATCACGCATTTTCACTTTTTTTTTCTCTGTATTTTTTTGCCATAGTGCACATTCACTTGCCAGAGAAAGACAGAAAGAGGAGAGTGAGAAAAAAGAGGAGAGAGAGAGAGAGAGAGAGAGAGAAAAATCACCCCCATGGGGGAAGGGCCATGCTGTATTCCCTTCAGTTCAATACCTTAGGACTGCGCCTACCAGGCTGGATCACGCATTTTCACTTTTTTTTTCTCTGTATTTTTTTGCCATAGTGCACATTCACTTGCCAGAGAAAGACAGAAAGAGGAGAGTGAGAAAAAAGAGGAGAGAGAGAGAGAGAGAGAGAGAGAAAAATCACCCCCATGGGGGAAGGGCCATGCTGTATTCCCTTCACCTCCATTCTTCCATCAGGATTTGGGGCACACATGCGCATGTGCCCAGAGTGTTTTGCAAGCTGCTGGGTCTGGGACTCACTGTGAAATCAATCATGTGAGGGACCAGCAGTTGGTATAATGGCTATGTCACTGGACTCCCATGTAGTCGACCGCGGTTCGCGTCCTGGACCCGGTGGCTTAAAACTCACGCCAGGTGCGTGTGCGTGCGTGCCTGAGATCCCGAGAGGAGAATGGAGGAGAAGG
>NW_006159461.1:3062240-3072981 GCF_000334495.1 Tupaia belangeri chinensis | reverse complement strand
CCAAAAAAAAAAATAATAATAATAATAATCAGTCATGAGGGATTGAGTGCCTTAACCACTAAGCCACTTTGCTGGCCCCATTTTCACTTTTTTATGAAACTTTTTGTTTTAGAGATTTTTGCTATAGGGTGTGTGCACTCACCAGAAAGACAGAGAGACAGAAAAGAAGAAATTACATCCCCCGGAGGGGGGTGGCCACACCGCTATCCCTTCTCCATTCTCCTTTTGGGATCTTGGGCATGCACACACACAGGCTAGGCATGAATTTTAAGCCACCAAGGCCAGGACTTGAACCACAGTCAACTACAGGGGTGTGTCCAGTGACATAACCATTATGCCATCTGCTGGCACCCTTGAAACTTCTTGTAAGTGACCATCTATTCTGCTTGTTTCCCTGGACTTCGTGCACGAGCTGCTGACTTCGGCGCCACGACTCTGTGAGCTCCAGGTAGCGCGGCAACGTCTGCAGGCCAGCAAGTGTATTCGAGAAGAGCCAGTGCAGAGGGGCGCTGTAGCCCTCTTTGTAATATCTTCCTTATTTAAAAACTAGAATAACTAATTTAAAACCAAAGTAAAACCATTTTCAAGTTTGCTTATGATGGCAATTTTGATAGTCACCTTTTTAATATTTAATTTTATGTGGTATATGCACTAACTTTCCTACTGAAACGTCCTTTTTTGGATTTCATTAGTTGGTATCAAGGCCTGGGCATGTAGAAGGAAGACAAAGTGGAGATAAGAATCAACAGAGCTAGCATCGCCCCCGCACACTTACGAGGGGAAGTCTGCATGGCTAACATGACAGGCCCAGCCGTGCTCCAGACCCTCCTCCCTAGCCCACAGCCCACCAGGTATATAAAGAGAGCAAGCCTGAAGCTTTTCTTTCTCTGATGTGCACAGAAGGTGCTTCATCCTCTCGGGGGTTTGTAAAAACGTGTGGGTGTGGCTTCCACTCCAGTCTTCATGGTCACACGTACACCCTCGTGCTGCAAGACGGTGGTAGTAGAATGATGAGAGTCCTTGAGAGGAGCCCAACACCGACCTGTGCCTCACTTACTGTGCTCTTCGAACACTTCCCAGTCTACAAGTCTAAATCTAGCAGGCTTTCTACTCATTTTACAAATTTCTAGAAAACATAGGTGGTTTCTTCCAGGAGACCTCCTTCAGGATGATGACGACGATGACGATTTGGAGACCTCCTTCAGGATGATGACGACGATGATGACGATGGACTGTTCAGTGTTTTTCTTCATTTACATTCAATACTTTTATCTTTGAGTTTTCAGCAGTCTTAAGATGGCCTAAAGTGTAAGTTTTCTTCAATCTGGAGATTAGTGATTACACCCATTTAGAAGGTTCTAAACCGTTCTGTGCTACTCCGTCTTCTCTCTACTTTGATTTTAGGATCCCAGTTACATGCATTTAACATAGTTGTATACTTTTATTTTTTATTTATTTATTTTTTTGGAGAGGTTTTTGCTATAGGGCGCATGTGCTCGCCAGACAGACAGACAGAGACGACTGCACGAGCTGCTGACTTCGGCGCCACGACTCTGTGAGCTCCAGATAGCGCGGACAGACAGACAGACAGAAAGTGAGAAATCACCCCCCAGGGGGGATGGTCACGCCGCAATCCCTTCTCCTCCATTCTCCTCTCGGGATCTTGGGCACGCACGCACACGTGCCCGGCTTGAGTGCTAAGCCACCAGGTCCAGGACACGAACCGCGGTCGACTACGTGGGAGTCCAGTGACGTAGCCATTACGCTAACTGCTGGTTCCCCATAGTTGTATACTTTTAGTCCCTTCAGGTTTCTAGTCCCCCTCAAGGTAACTTTGATGTGTAATGGAAGAGAAGGGTCCAATTTCATTCTTTGCTTATCCAAACAACAAATCATTTTAGCGGTCTGGTTTTCTCATTACTTGTAGAGATTGTCTTTTCCAATGAAGGGTCATAGCACGCTGTTGGAAACTGTACGCCCATACATGTGGGAGTTTCGGTCTGGACTGCGCTCTGCTCTGTTGGTGAAGTGCTTGTCTTCAGCCCTGCATCATGTGGTTTACTGTTGCTTTGTATTAAGTCAGGAAATTGGAAAACATGAGTCCTCTAGCACTGTTACTCTCTTTCAAGTTGCTTTGGCAATTGGGGGGGGGTCCCTTGAAATTACACACAATTTTTTTGTTTGTTTTGAAATATTTTTGCTATAGGGTAGGTATGCTTGGCAGAAAGACAGAGAGACAGAAAGCAAGAAATTACTCCCCACCAGAATGGCCATGCCACAATCCCTTTTCCTCCATTCTGCTCTCAGGAATTTGGGCACGCACACATGTGCCCGGTGTGAGATTCGGGCCGCCAGATCTAGGACTAGAACCATACTTTGCCATATGAGAGTCCAGCACCTTAACCACTATGCCACCTTCTGGTCCCAAATTACACACACATTTTAGGATGAGTTTTTCTATTTCTGTAAAAAGCATCATTTACATTCAATCTTCCAAATGATGAACCTGGGACGTCCTCATATTTATTTATCTTTGTAATGTCTTTCATAAATGTTTTCTAGTTTACATTTTACAAACTTGTTTACTTGATAAGTTAATTCCTAAATATTTTACTCTCTTTGATTCTATTGTAAATGTAAATGTTTCCTTAATTTCTTTTGGAATTTTATCATTAGTGTGGAAGATGCAAATTAGTTTTGTGTATTGACCTTGTACCTTGCTGCCTTTATGAGTTTCTTTGTTTTTTCTAACTGTTGATTTCGGTGGAAGCCTTAGGAAGTTCTACATATAAGATCATATCATCTAGGGACAGAGGTAATTTTCTTTCTTTCCAGTTTGGATACCTTTTATTTTTTTCTTGCCTAATTATTCTTGCTAAGATTTTCAGTATTGTGTTGAATAACAGCGGTAAAAGCAGACATCACTTTTTCTTGACCATAAAGGAATGTATAATTCTCTTCAAAGGAAAGCTTTCAGTCTTTCACCACTAATTGCGATGTTTGGGCAGGTTATTCACATATGGCTTTTGTTACTTTAAGTAACCTCCTTCTACTCTTACTTTGGTGAGTGTTTTTAATCATAAAACACTGCCATGTTTTGTCCAATGCTGTCTCTGCATCCGCAGAGATGATCACGTCTTTTTATGTTTGTTCTGTCCATGTGGTTACTACACTGGATGCTTTCCATTCGTTGGACCAATCTCATTCCAGGAATAAGTCCCTCTGGGTCATGGTGCATGGTTCTTCTGATATGCTCTGAATTCGCGCCCCTAGTATTTTGGTCCAGGTGTTTTGCTTTATGTTCATAAGGGATACTGGCCTGTGGTCTTCTTTTTCTATAGTTTCTGTGTCTTTGATATCAGAGTGATACGGACTTTACAGAATGAGTTAGGAAGTGTTACCTCTTCTTCAATTTTCTTGAACAAGCCTGCCAAGGATTGCTGTTAGTGCTTCTTTCAATGTTTATGTATCGACACTTGACATTCATAATTACATTTGCATCCAGTATGGTAAATTGGAGTACTGAGTTATATTTTGTCATAGCAAGAGTATGTCAGTTCTTTGAACCACCTGCCATGATTAGTCAGAAAAGATATACTAATTATATGCTTTTAGTGATTTCCATTGTTTTTGCATTTTTGTTTAGTTTACTCAAGTAGAAAATGAGTAGGTGAAAAAAACTGACAGGATTGAATAATTGAGTTCCTTCAATAAATTACAAAATAGATTTTAATTAAGAACTGAACCAGTTACATACAGATTTTCAGTCTGAAATGGGAGCCTCAGTTCAGTCCTCAGCAACAGGCTGCAGAGCGTCTTGATTTTGTTTTAGAGCTAGGACTCTCAGAGTTCGAAGAGTGAAGCAAGTCAGGCTACGAGACAGAGACATTGCAATGTCTCCACTTAACATCTACCCACTGTCTGCACTCTATGGTAGAGACTGGAAGACTAGAGGACATAAAAGCATTGAAAATTGTTATGGACACTGGGGACAAAGTGGAAGGAGAGTGGGAGAGGGGAGGAGTGCAGGAAGGGAAATTTGGGGGCAAATGGGGAAGTAAGACATTTGTGGGCCACAGATATGGTTTGTTGCCTGTTGGTGATGTCGCGTCATATCCTCAACTCGCCTGCTGTGTGGTGCATATCATGTTGGGGAAAATCTCCTTACAAATGAAACGATGTACAATGATCGAAGGTATAAATAGTAAGGATAATAATAAAAAGAAAAGAGAAGGAGCATGCACTGTACCTCACAAGATAGCTAGCGGAGGTTGACAATGCGGTCGAGGTCACATGAGCGCACTGCAAGGCGGGGGAAGACAAGGTGAACGCACACAAGCTCTGGCCTCAGTAATCGCAGTGCGGTCCGTGAACTCAGGCAGTGTGAGAAGACGCAGACCCACCGGGGACACTGGAGAGGGAGTCGCCGGCAGCTCTCAGGCTGTCGGAAACGTCCCATGGCAGATATGGTTCTTGGTTATGTAATATGGGGCCATTGCCTTTGGTGTCAGACCGAATTAGGATGTGCCAACTTGAAGGTGAATTAAGGGCTCTTTTATCTCAGTAAAGCATAGACAAAAATATTCTTGCCAGGTGAAAGGTTAGAAGGAGATAGAGAGCAAGGAAAGCAGCAGGAGAGAGGGAAGAGGGAGAGCGTGTGCACGGTGGGCCGGGGGCAGGTGCTCATGAGCACAGGTGCCGGGTCTGCCCACAGCCAGCCACCCGGTCATGCTGCACAGACAGACTGATCCTGGGTGACTCCCACGAGAGGCAGCAACCACATCAGCAGGGGTTGCGATGCTGTGCATTTTTCTCTTTTGTTTCTGAAAAAAGGCAGTGATTAATAAGCTTGATTTTAAAAAATAACCGTTTCATATTTGCATTTAAAAAAAATAACATCCTAAAAACATAGTGTGCATGCATAGCAGGAGGGCAGACTCCTAAAATATTATTTTTAATTGTCTATCTTCTATCCAGAACACATAAAATCACAGGAACACGCGTCTTCGTTTATGATGTCCTTTCGTGTTAAATGATAAACTGGAGGGGCCAGCAGGTGCTGGACTCCCACATGGCCGACTGCAGTTCAAGTCCCGGACCTGGTGATTTGCTCTCTCACTTTCCCTTTTTCTGTCTCTCCCTGGTGAGCGCACTAGCCCTATGACAAATTAAAATAATAATAATAAAATTTAAAAATTCTTAAAAAGTGATAAACTGGGTGGCTAAGTTCTGAAATTAGGAAAAGCAGATGGGAGGAAACCTTACCGGGAAGGTTATATTTAATCATTTACAGGATATGCTCAAGTTTCATAGAAATTCCTCTCTCTTTTTCTCTCCTCTAGTTTTTAAACAGAAATCAGTTTAAATGGCATTGCATTTGACCCACCAGTTCTGCTGAAACTGCTAGCTTGGTGCTTCTTAACATCTGTCACTTCTAACTTAAAATTCAGCTCCTTTGGGTAAACACACACATCTTAAGTTCTTGCATTTCTTTTTCCTCACCTTCTCCCTGCAGAGATCTCTGTCGCTTCCGCGCTAGCCTGAGCTCTTCCCACGTGCTCTGAGCGTCCCCTGTGTCCAAGGCAACTGTCCTGGTGTGCGTGCTCCCGCCAGTATGTGGCTCATTCTCGCGAGGCTTCTCATTACCGCATCCCAGGCCTCCAGCTCCCAGTGCCCAGAGCGTGGAAAATGCTGGGTCCTCGCGGGAAGCATTTCCCCCAGCTATTGCTGCTTTAGCACTTCGGAAAACCGTGTTTGACCGTGAGCACCTGCGGAGGGAGTCCGAAGCCCGATGTCTGGCATTTCCCAAACGAGTTCATTCTTTTGGTTGCTCACTCCTTGAAGACGGGGTCTACAGTGCTGAGTTGTAGGAGCTCAAACATCTATCCATTGAATCTATCACCTATCTCTTCTCCCCCTCTCTCTCTCTCTCTCCTGTCTCAGCCCAAGCGCAGTTTTTCCCATGAGATAAGAACTTTTTAAATCAGAAGGCATTTCCTTCAGCTCTCTGATGTATGGAAAAACATCTGTTTTGAAGGGATCAGAATGACCACAGAGCTTTCTGTTTCTTTCTCATTTTAAGTGACTTGCTGTCAAGACAAAGCTAGGCCTCTCCTCAGGGGTCTGCCTCTGCTCTACCAGGCCCACTCTCTGGCTCTTCCTTCCTTTGACAAACACCTCCCCCTGGCTGGCCTCAGGCCTTCTTCTGGGTGCATATGGTGATGTATTCCATGAAGCGGACAGAAACCCACAACTTCACGAATTTATGTTCTTGGGGAAAAATTATAAAGCACTCATTAGACAGTATTAGATGGTACGGAAAGACAGCGAGGGAAAAAGTCAGGAAAATAAAGTTCTAACAAAGGACTAATTTCACGCTTTTTCCTGCTACCTGAAGGCCTCGGGTGTTAGGAAGGATCATCAATTTTCTGTCTACCTTTCGTTTCCACACCCTGACAACTTAAGAGGGCCCATTGGTTTTCTTATTGGTCCTTCACTTATTTTCTGAAATTATTTTGTTCAGGTAACAAACTTTTAATCTCAGTGTACAATCATTTATCTTTTAGTGTGACAATATGAATACAAATGAAGCACACGATGTTTGTAGATCACCATAGATTATTACCAATGTGAAAATATAACACGCTCTGGGACCAGCAGATGACTTGGGAATGGTTACATTGCTGGACTTCCATACGGCCAACTACGGTTCAAATCCCAGACCCAGTGGCTTAAAACTTACACCAGCGGCATGGGCGTGGGTACCCAAAATCCTGAGAGGAGAGTGAAAGAGAGGGCATTGTGGCATGGCCATCCCTGCGGGGTGATTTCTCACTTTCCCTCTCTGTCTCTCCAGTGAGCACACACACCCAATAGTAAACAAATTTCTCCTAATTTTTTTTAAACGGAAAGGAAATCTAACATGCTCTAAGTGTGGTGTGTGTGTGTAATCAGTGTATGTGTGTGTGTGATAACACTATACCACTGCAAATTTCTGCCTGTCACATTCACCTGAGGTGTGGCAATTTTCTTCTTAGAAGGAAAAGTTCTAATATGATTCTAGGAAACATAGACATCGAACACACACACACACACACACACACACACACACACACCTTTTTCCTCTTTTTTTCCTTAAACAAGAAACAAGTCTGGAGTTTTCCATTTAAGGAAAGGTAACATACCGGTACAAACTTGATTTTAAATAGCAATTTTTTTGGAGAGATTTTTGCTATAGGGCATGAGCTCTTGCCAGAATGACAGAGACAGAAAGCGAGAAATCACCCTCCAGGGAGGATGGCCACACCACAATCCCTTCTCCTCCACTCTCCTCTCGGGATCTTGGGCACGCACGGACACTCACCTGGTGTGAGTTTTGTCACTGGGTCCGTGGTCGACCACATGGGAGTGCAGCAACATAACCTCTACTCCGTCTGCTGGCCCTTGAATAGCAGTGATTAATAGCTGCTGCTTTAAGTACACACTACCTGAGGAGGTGTCATTTTTCTCTTCGTACCGTATGTGTTAGGTTATTCATAGAACCAAATCACAGTATTTGGGGATCTAGAAGGTAGGAGTCAGGATTCTCCTCTGAAAGGACCGAGGGATCAGAGGCAGTTCCTCGAGTCACTCGGCGAGTTGGGGGTTGCGACGCCACAGTCCAGCCTAACTCAAAAGCAGGTCTGTGTTTGGTTTTAAATACCGAGTTTTCTTTATATGGCACTTATGTCCTAAGATGAAATGCGGACCCAGCAGTACTTAAATCTCACTCCCTTTGTGTAGGTTGCCCTATCCTGAACTGAGACAGTCTTTCTAAATGCGCAGGAGTCATTAATGCACTTGCAAATGACTCTGGACCGCAGTTCTGGAGAGGCAGCACCCTCTGCCACGCACGCACCGCCGCACCTCTGTCCGTCCTCTCCAGGGAAGGGCTTCTCCAGGGCATTTTATACTCGAAGGAGAGAGGTCGGCTCACACCTGTATCTTGTGCCAGAGTATACATTTTCTTTGCTGGGAGTCTCCACAAGTTTCATAATGTCTATAAATGCCCAGGGAGTGCAAGCAAAATACTGACTTTTCTTTTTTTCTGCTCAGAGGTCACATAGGTCTCATCATATGTGTAAAGGGGTCTCTTACCCAAAAAGGCTAAGCTCTTTATTGACTTTTAAATAAATGTCTTCTTCTAAGGTAGTAAAACAAATTCTAATTCTATGCTGTTAGACTGTTACTTGATGGTAGAATAGCTGCATAATTATCTGCCCCTGACTTCATTCCTTCTTTCTTTTTTTGGGGGGGAGAGATTTTTGCTATAGAACATGAGCGTTTGCTGGAGAGACAGACAGACGGAAAGTGAGAAATCACCGCCCCCCGGGTTGATGGGTATGCCGCAGTCTTTTCTCCATTCTCCTCCCGAGATCGTGGGCACTTGGGCACACCTGCCTGGCATGAGTTTTAAGTCACTGGGTCTGGGACTTGAACCGGAGTCAACCGCATGGGAGTCCAGCAACATAACCATTCTGCCGTCTTCTGGTCCCTCCCTTAATTACTTCTTTAAAACAATTAAGTAATTTCTTCTGAGAGAGGACAGAGAGAGAGAGACAGGCACTCTACAACTCTTCACCCTACCACTCATTCCCAGCCTCAACCAGCCTGGATCATGGGTGAGTGTGTGTGTGTATGTGTGTGTATACAAGGAGGCCTCAGGACGTGAACTCATAACCCTCCCATGTGGGTCCTGTACCACAGAGACTGCGTTACTGCTGCACCACTGGCTGGCCCTCCCACACTCATTTCTGTATTTAATCTTATACTATAGAGACGCTTGCATACCTTATTTTTCTTTTCTTTTTATCATGAAGCTTTGAGTGATTCCTGAAAAATTACACAATGTGAACTGTGTCTTTTCCTACTTCCTATCGGGGATGACTTGGGTTCCCCAGCGGTAGCTTCACTCAGCACTGGCAGGGAAGAAGCAGAGGGCCAGCAGTGGGTGGAAGTTAAGGTCACGGGATCCCACACGGCCAGGCTCACTGTCTCAGTCCCAGACCCAGCGGCTTCAGTAAACAAACAGGACACCTATGCATGTGTGCCCCAAATCCTGAGAGGAGAATGGAGGAGGAGGGGTCGCAGTGTGGCCATGACCCTGGGGCTGGCTGGCAGGAGTGCTTTCTCATTTTCTATTTGTCTCTCTTCAGTGAGTGCACATGCCCAGTAGCAGAAATAAATAAATAAAGTCAGTATGCATTGGCAACATGTAATTAAAATCTGATCTGTTATGTGTAGGGTTTTTTGGGAAATGTTCCTTTTCTCTGGGGCAGATTCGTATTTGAGAAAATTATCCCAAGGGGGTGCAAAGTATGTGAAATGTCTTTGAACATTTGCACGTTTACTCTGTAATTGTGTTTCGAAGGCATTGTGGATACATCAGAAAAAGGAAATAGGAACCAGCAGATGGCATAACGGTGACATTGCGGGACTGCCACGTGGCCGACGGCCATTCGAGTCCCAGACTGCTGGCTTAAAACTCACGCAGGGCGTGTGTGCATGTGTGCCCAAAATACTCAGAGGAAATGAAGGAGGCAGAATTGCTTAGCCGTCTCCCCTGGGGGGGGGGTGATTTCTCAATTTCTGTCTCTGTCTCTGTCTCTGGAGAGTACACATGCCCTATAGAAAAAAATATCTCGAAAAAAAGAGACAAGAAATAGTATGTAACAAGGCAACAAGACCATTCCCAGAGAGGCTGGGACCTAGGTGTGCAGGCTGGTGTGGCGGCTCTGTGGCAGTGTTGCCGAAGCAAAGCCGGATTAGCAAGGAGGGGGCAGGCTGAGTTCGACGTGCACACACTGGACACACCTACGTCCTGGCTCACCGGCCGGCTGACTGGCGGGGTCATGGCATGACCCTCTTTTGGGGGTGCTTGTGTGTCTCTTACTCTCATTTTCTCTCTCTCACTGTCACGAAAGAAATAAACTTGACCCCCCAAAAAAGTTATAACAAGAAAAGCAAATATGCAAATATTAAAGCAGTGACCGTTCCTGTGAGCAATAAACTAGGGCTGAATAGAGACCGTCTCAGCTCCGTCCTCATTCCTAGCCGTGATGACCAGGCAAACACGTAGGACCCAGGAGTAACAGGGCTCAGGTGTGACCCTCCTAATCCAGGTGCGTGCTGAGAGTGTGAACACCAGTTCCTGAAGCAGGTAACAGCTTACTGCCATGCCACGTCCTGGCAGGTGCTCAGTGGTGGCCCTCCTCGTTTAAATGTTGTCTGGCTAAAAACATAAGAGCTCAGGTTTATTTGGTAATAGTGCAAACGTGGAGGAAGGGTCAGATTCCGTTCATTGTTATCTGGAACGGACTTCAGTCGTGTCTGACATGAGATCTGCCCTCCGATGAAGCTGCCCTCGGCCTGATGGCGGCCGCTGGGCGCTCGGTTCATCTCCCTGTCTCCCCAGCGAAGAACAGTGTCCTCAGCTCCGCTTGGACTGAGTGGAGGGCAGAGGGGTTGCACATAAACCAGGTGCAGGCTCTGGGTCATAGCTGTATCGTCGTCATGCTCCCAGGGACAAGAAAACAAGATGGTAGCTGGTGAAAGGGGATCTTTCAAGAAACCAGAGATGCATACATACTGCAGGCACGCACCTTCCGTTTTAGACTGACGCTTTAACGTGGCCGTCATTCGCCGGGATGGACGTTGCCTAGAAGCTGTGCCACCTGAAGCACTTCTGTCCTCGCAGAATGCC
>NW_006159461.1:3057395-3061868 GCF_000334495.1 Tupaia belangeri chinensis | reverse complement strand
TGCCGCAATCCCTTCTCCTCCATTCTCCTCTCAGGATCTTGGGCACACACGCACACGTGCCCGGCGTGAGTTTTAAGCCACCAGGTCCGGGACGCGAACCACGGTCGACTACATGGGAGTCCAGC
Source organism: Tupaia belangeri chinensis (assembly GCF_000334495.1). Taxonomy (NCBI): domain Eukaryota; kingdom Metazoa; phylum Chordata; class Mammalia; order Scandentia; family Tupaiidae; genus Tupaia; species Tupaia belangeri. The sequence continues at coordinate 3,061,743 of NW_006159461.1, read as the reverse complement.
AACATAGCCATTATGCTAACTGCTGGTCCCAAAGAGCAATCTTAAGAAGATATAGGGAGCTTAAAATTTCAATTGTTTCATTTTGCCAAAAGTAGACAGTTTTTGAAACTTTGTTTTATTAATGTATTTTATCATTAAGGACATTTTTTAAAGAATTATTTTATTTAGCTTTATTTATCCATGTATTTATTTTAATTTGACCAAAGAGGGATAGAGTGAGAAAGACAGAGAGAAAGTGAGAAAGCAAGCCACCAGGTTCGGGACTCGAACTGCAGTCAGTTATGTGAGAGTCCAACGCCCCTACCTAACACTCCACCTGGTGGCCCTCATTAAGAACATATTGTTTATGGTTCAATATCTTAAGATATATAATAAACTACATCTCCATTATATGAATTTTGTTGTTGTTTTGTTTTACCATAGCTGGTGTGTGCTTGCCAGAGAGAGAGAGAGAGAGAGAGAGAGAGAGAGACAAGGCACCTCCCCTCCTCCTTCATTCTCCTCATGAGATTTTGGACACATACATGTGCTCAGCGTGTTTTTCAAGCCACTGGTGTGAGCTCAAACTGCACAGTTACCCGTGTGGAATTCAGCAGCTTTAACCCCCTACCACTGGCTGGTCCTGAATAATATCTTATTTTTAAACTAAATATAAATTGTAATTAGTAAATGTTTCCAATTTTATTATCTTAATAAGTTTTAAGTTGCCTTATATCATTTGTCAGGATTACAAATAAATATTTTTCAAAGGAAATCCCAACTTCGTGTATTTTAATGAAGATCTCTAAATCTAAACTACTACACGTGTAGTCTCGTTTGACTTTTCCAGTATGTGTATGCAGTTAACATTGCCATCAGCATCCTACAAATAAAGGGATTGGACAACGGATGGATCATTAATAACCTGCCTGAGGACATTTGGTAACAATGACGAGGTGAAATCCAGACCAGGTCTCTGTGACCTCAGAATTAGACAGTGTTGGGACCAGGCGATGGTGTAATGGCTACATCACTGGACTCCCATGTGGTCAACTGCAGTTTTGAGTCCCAGAAACAGTTTCTTAAAACACACCAGGCACGTGTGTGCATGTGCGCAAGATCCCAAGGGGAGAATGGAGGGGAAGGGATTGCGGCATGGCCATCCCTCCTGGGAGGTGAATTCTCATCTTCAGTCTCTGATTCTCTCTGTCTCTCCGACTAGCACCCACACCCTATAGCAAAAATTTCTCCAAAAAAAAAAAACTAATAATTTGACAATGTTACTAAACACATATGTTTTAGCTCCTCCCCAGAACTTAGTCCACTCTACATTGCTGATCCTGGGACCGCTGGAATCCTGTAAGCCGGCATACATTGCTGATCCTGGGACCGCTGGAATCCTCCAAGCCAGCGTCCTCAGCCATCATCTCTGTACTGGGTGTGTTGCATTTCCATGTTCCGGCACCCGGTGTTGTGTTTCAACCTGGGCAATCAAGCAGATTTCAGAATTAATTGAATGACATTACCCCTTCTCATTTCACTTAGAAAACACACACACACACACACACACACGCACACATGCACGCATGCACACACACACTCCCATGAGTGAAAATACTCTACTGAGGCCTAAGAATTGTTAAGAGCTTTTAAAAGGTCATGAATGATTTACAAGTTGCAACGGAAAGGACAGAACTCAGAAAGCTATTCCCTCAATACGGTTGTACTCCGGGGTGTGTTTTGACTGCATTTCCGGTTCTTCACAACCCAGCTCCCATCTCAGTGAGCACATGCTCCCTCTGCAAACTGAGGAGAAGAAAAGGTAATGATGACATCATGTGAAAGAGAAAAGAATGTATTAGTATTTCCAATTTATGGAATGCGGCTCTGGGCCAGCAATGGCAGGGAGGTTAAGGTGGCTGGGTCCCTGCGGCCGATGGTGAGGCTCAGACTGGCAGCTTGAAGACACGCTGGGCTCATGTATTTGCATACCCCAAACCCAAGAGGAGAGTGGAGAAGAATGCAGGAGAAGGGGTTTTGGTGCAACCACTCCAGGGAGTGATCTCTCACTTTCTTCTCTCTCTGTAGTGAATACACACACTATATAGCAAAAAGGAAAAACAAACCAACGACAGCAAAACAGTGTGACTTCTTCAAAAGTTGACTTCATATCATTGTCCTTATGCTTTATTTAATATTATTAATTTAATGCTGTATTTCTCATGTTAGAAAACATTAGAAATAATATCAAAGGCTATCTTATGAGTTTTTTTCCAAACATACTTATGTTTTATGACTCTTTTCAGCTTATATTCCAGTTGTTAGCATGGCCACTAAAGACTTTGTCATTCTAACCCTAGAGTCTGTATTCGTGTTTGTCTTCTAATGTTTTTCTAAGTCACGCTAGCATTCTTGGTTACATTTCAGCAGTCATAGGAAGTGGACCATATGCTTGATTCTTGTAATAGTTGTAACAGCCTGCAATAAACAACCTAACGGGGAAGGATGATAAGCCTTGTATGTAACTATGTTGCTATCCTACAAGAGGAGTCAGTAGGTGTTTGGGAGAACTCTACCAAGGACAAAGAGCAATAGCACCTGTGTAACTCGGCACAGCTAAGAAAGGCAGGTGGTTAGTAAGTACTTCATTGGGGAGAGGAAGGAAACCAGAGCTGGAGAGAACATCCCCGTCCCCCAGACACTGCCCAATGTGGGTTAGCAGAAGCGGCTTCTGTGATCAGCATGTGTTGCACCCAAACACGTTTTTCCACCTTGCAGTGCCTATCAACATTGACAGTATTCAAAAAAAGGTCATACAGACTTTTTGGAGTAAAACGAATCACAAGTTCTAAGCATAAATAGTGTACTCTTGAGGATGGGGTCCATGTAAAATATGAATAGAGTTGTATGATTCCTAGAACAATTCATGAGCACCAGTGAAAAGCATAGTTTCACAAAGGATTCAGTATGGTTTTTTTTTTTTTAACTGATTAATAAAAGATTTTTAGGGAACCAGCAGTTAGCGTAATGGCTATGTCGCTGGACTTCCACATAGTTGACCGCGGTTCGTATCCCGGACCTGGTGGCTTAAAACTCACGCCGGGTGCGTGTGCGTGCGTGCCCAAGATCCCGAGAGGAGAATGGAGGAGAAGGGATTGCGGCGTGACCATCCCCCCTGGGGGGTGATTTCTCACTTTCTGTCTCTATGTCTCTCTCTGTCTGGCGAGTGCACGCGCCCTAAGGCGAAAAAAAATCTCTCCAAAAAAATTAATTAATGAATTAATTACAGATGTTCAGAGATCACCTCTTTCATCTGTACTTCCAGACTTCCAATTTCAGCTGAAGGCAATAGTGGTTTTAATGAGTTCCTTCCTTGCTTCCTCAGCAGAGGAAAAGTCTGTTTTGAAATGATTAAATAACGTAAAAAAGATGGTATCTGTACATAACATTGCTTAAGTCATGTACATGTCTTCATTGTTGAACATTTTATATTTTAAGGGCTCAGCAGGCAGTATAGTGGTTAAGACATTGGACTCCCACATGCTGACCACAGTTCGAATCACAGACCGGGCAGCTTGGAAATCATGTCAGGCGTCTATGTGCCAGGGCCCAAGAAGAGAGCAGAGGAGAGGGGACTGTGGCGTGGCCATCTCCCCTCCCCCCTGGGGGCAAGAGTTCTCACTTTAGCCCTCTCCGTCTCTATCCAGCGAAATCAAGTAAATATATATATAATAAAATTTATATTTTAAAAAAATCTTGCCAGTAATACTGTCTATAATATAGATGAGCCATTTAATGATTTTCCACCTCCGTGCACTGAATTCCCTATTGTTTCACATTTGTCGGTAGGATAAGAGGAAACTAAAAATGAAAAATCAGAACTAAGGCATACAGAGTTTACAAGTAGAATGGTCTGCATTCAGTCTGATGTAGGTTTATGCCATACAAAGTTAGCTTCCTGTAAAGCCCATGTAAACTAGCAATTGGCTTTAATTATCAAAAGCAGTGTTGAACAAAGACTTCATATAGAATAAAGCCATTTATCTAAACTTACTATTCATTCCCATTTGGTTTCCAAAGTTTGCTTTCATAACGTATTATGCAAGATATGTGTTTCTTGAAGATTTATTTTGAATTCTCGGGACCAGCAGTTAGCGTAATGGCTATGTCGCTGGACTCCCACGTAGTCGACCGCGGTTCAAGTCCCGGACCAGGTGGATTAAACTCACGCCGGGTGCGTGTGCGTGCGTGCCCAAGATCCCAAGAGGAGAATGGAGGAGAAGGGATTACAGCATGGCTATCCCCCCTGGGGGGGGTTATTTCTCGCTTTCTGTCTCTCTGTCTCTCTCTGTCTGTCTGGCGAGCGCAC
>NW_006159461.1:3047767-3056955 GCF_000334495.1 Tupaia belangeri chinensis | reverse complement strand
TCTGTAGAGCGCACGAACCATATAGAAAAAACCTCTCCAAAAAAAAAAAAAAAAAAAAGATTTATTTTGAATTCTTATAAAATGTCATTCAACAAATTGTCTTAAAGTAAATGTTATACTTTATTGGGGGTTCTGACTGCAAACATTTCAAACACTACACTTCGTCCTTGACTGTTTAAATATCCACTTCCTCTATTCTCTTGAGTGTTCAAACAAATTGGATATAATATGATTTGAAAAAATTGAACCACAGAAACATACTCCACATTCTTCATAGATAATCCTTTAATGTATAAAAACACAAGTTTTCTCGGAGGTGAAAAATATTATTAGGTGGAAATCTTTTTTCAAATTGCTTACATATGAAACTTAGGATAATTTTGATGGCCAATTTAAAAAATCTTTTGTATTTGATGTTTTATATGCAATGATTTCTGTATAAGATTATATATATATGAACTCACTAAAAATAGATCTTCATAAAATTTTGGGGACCCTGTATAATTTCATTTTTGTTATTCTCACTTTCATTATTTATTTATCATTGCAGATTAAAAAAATCAACAGAAACTTTCCTGTAAACCAGCAGGTAAGTTCAAGAAATACTTGGCAAGTTGAATCACAAATGTATTTAATTTGATCTATTTAGAAGGTAATCTTGCTATTGTCTGATTTTTATGCAGGTTTTTGTAAGGAATGTGTCTCATTTCCATGTTCTAGCACATTATTTGCTATCTGGGAAAAAAATAAATTTAAGAAATTTATTTACAATAATACTATAAGTTTCTTTCATCATATTAAATAGTATCTTTTTAAAATTTGTATCTAAATCAACTAAATTCAAAACTCCCTTTTAACAAAATAAATACATTTATTTGAATACAATTTTAGAAATTTGAGCAATGTTTTTGTAAGTTAGTTTTAGTATATTTTAACTTTTGGGAGACCTATTTTTAATTGATCTCAAAGTTCAAGGGATTTTTAGATTGGCTGACAGTCTTTCAAGTGAATCTAATTAACGCACAGAATGAAACTAATGTCCAATTAACAAAACAAAGCTTCAGTAGCTTCTTACTCTCCTCATCAACTTTGGTTTGCAATCATTGACCAAAATCCAAATATCTATGAGAGCTATTTATAAATGCTGCATTAATCATAACTGAATTTCAATGGTAAAATCTTAAAAGCTCTTCAACTTGTGAGCTTCAACTTATCTAAACCCCAATTCCCATATTTGTAACATTTGTATAAGGACAGTTTATTTTATTTTCGAGAATTAAATGATAACGTATGCAAAGTTCTCCATATGTACTATTTTTATCATTAATGCTGTTAAACGTTTAAGCTTATTCCTTGAATTTCAGAATTTTTGTTTTGCATATTTAAAACTTGATCAGTTAGTCAATTAAATCACCTTAATGTCTGCACATGAGATTCCTCTAGTGTATGTTCTTGGTCACCTTTCGTTAGGAATACGTTTTCCATTTCCTCTGTGCTTGTGGGGCCTCTCTTTCTGATCTCTCTGATAAGGTTTTGATTAGGTCCATTGTTACAGCAAACACACTAGAATTCAGTTTCCATTGATAACTGGTTTTGGGAAGCATGGAAGGGGGCCCGCAGACTTGCACTAAACTAAGCTGTGATTCGAGGGAGTGTGACGTGGTGTCCTGACAATTCTCTCAGTGTGCAGAGTCTAGTCGGCCAACACATGTCACGTTGCTGGACACACCTCATTGCTTTTACATTGCGTTTTATTCACTGTAACAAAAATCGTTCCATTCTGAAATACAACTCTATAATCCCACAAAAAGAGCACCTTACAGGGCCAGCAGGTGATGTAATGGTTAAGGTACTGGACTCCCATGTGGTCAACCACGGTTTGAGTCCTGGACCCAGAGGCTTGAAACTCATGCTGGGCATGCCCATGTCCTGGGAGGAGAATGGAAGAGAAGGTAGGTGATTTCTTGCTTTCTGTCTCTCTCTGTCTCCAGTAAGCACACATGCCCTATAGCAAAACACTCTAAAAACAAACAAAAAAAGCACCATACAGTGAATGTCTCCTATAATTACTATAAAGAATTATTTGATTTATCATTAAAATATTACTATGATGATGAGCTCCCTTTACATTAGGAACTATGCAAAATAATATTAAGTTGCTTATAAGAACTCAAATAAATAAAAAAAGTTACTCATTTTTGAAGTGTATTTACTTCTCTCTTTCACAAACGAGAGAGACAGAGGGAGACAGAGAGAGAGACAGAGAGAAAGAACAGGAAGCCAGACACTGCAGGGTTTCCGCTCCGTGATTCACGCCCGCTCGCGCCAGGCCAGATCACGGGTGTCTCTGCACTGGCATGCCCAGGGGACCCCAGAAACAAACCCGAACCTTTCCACATGGGTCGGCCTCACAGAGCATGGTGTTATCTCTACATCACCACGTGCCAAAAGTTAAACTTATTCAAAATAAATAAGATATTGGCTCAGGTAGCTTATCCTTTAGAAATATTAATACCTGACCATCTATAATAAACTGTGGACACATTACTGTGAATTTATGTAGATATATAGAGAGGGAGAAAGCATATTTAGAATGCTGGGAGACAAGAGAGTAAAAGCGATCAGTTTTCTTTAACTGTGTTGAAGAGACCTAGAAAACTAAAGAACTTTTTTTTAGAGGTTTTTGTCATAGGGTGTGTGCACTTGCCAGAGAGAGACAGAGAGACAGAGACAGTGAGAAGGAAAGTGAGAAATCACTCCCCAGGGAGGATGACCACACCACAATTCCCTCCTCCATTCTCCTGTTAGGATCTTGGGCCTGCATGCACATGTGCTCAGAGTGACTTTGAAGCCACTGGGTCTGGGATGTGAACTGGGGTCGGCATGTGGGAATCCACTGACATAATCATTATGCGATCTGCTGACACTTAAGGACATTTAAAAAACCCATTTTGGGAGTGGCATCAAAGAAGGAAGAGGAGGAAGGACTGCTCAAATTTGCTTCTTCATAAAAGCAACTACAACATGGCAGAAATGTTCAGAATCAGCCTGTTACCAAGATGGAAATTCACCAACGCTGGCCACGCCTGAGAAGTGCTGATTCCAGAGAGCGGCTGGCTCTCGTTCAGAACCGCGAGGCTGCGGCACCCCGACTCTCAGCCTCATTGCAGGGATGCGTCTCCAGCAACACAGCAGCCTTGAAGTGACCAGCTCGCTGCTGCAGGGTACCTGCATCGGAGAAGGGTGCAGTTCTAGTGAATTCACATTCTGGTCTAAGCATCATTTAAAGTAAGCTTACCTAAAATGTATAATCAAGTAAAATGCATATTTGCCTCATGCAGTTTTAGTTTCATTGGCGCTGTGTGTGTATGTGTCCGAATGTGTATTTTTAAACAAAACGTTCTGACAGTGACTCTTGTCATTGGTTTTGATATTTGAGAGGATTTCAAAATCCAGTGGATTTTATTTATTTATTTATTTTAGAGGTTTTTGTCTTAGGGTGTGTGGACTCAAAGGCAAGGCAGAGAGTCAGAGACAGCAAGAGGGAAAGTGAAAAATCACCCTTCAAGGGGGATGGCCATGCTGCCATCCCTTCTCCTCCATTCTCCTCCTGAAATCTTGGGCATGCACACATACACGCACGCCCTGCATGAATTTCAAACCACTGGGTCCAGGACTCAAACCAGGGTCAGCCATGTGGGAGTCCAGTGATGTAATTGCTGTGCCATCTCCTGGCCCTCCAGTTTACTTTCTTAGCTCGAGGAAAACCTTCTTTTAATTCTTTGTATCCGAGGCAGGCATTACTGTACTGTGCTTGGCTTTACTGCGTTTCACAGTCACTGCTGTTGCCCCGCATGGAGGATGTGGGGACAGCCCCGTGTTGAGCACTGCTAGCGGCACCATGTCTTCACTTCACCTCTCTCTGCCGCATCTTGGTAATTCTCACGGTATTCTAAGCTATGTCATCATTGTTAAATCTATGATGTGACCCGTGGTTAGTGATTTCTGATGTTACTACTGCAACTGTTTTGCAGTGCCATGAACTCTCCACACATAAGAGGTGAAATTAATTTGTAAATGCTTGTGTTCTGTCTTTTCCCATCTCTCACCCACCCCTTGGGCCTCTCTGTTCTCTGAGATGCAATGACATTAAAACTAGGCCAGTTAGTAACCCCACAATGACCTCGAAGTGTTCGAATGAAGAGTCGTGTGTCTGAGGGACCAGCAGTTAGCATAATGGTTATGTCGCTGGACACCCACGTAGTCAACGGCAGTTCGCGTCCTGGACCCGGTGGCTTAAAACTCACACTGGGCGTGTGTGCGTGCGTGCCCAAGATCGCGAGAGGAGAATGGAGGAGAAGGGATTGTGGCGTGGCCATCGCCCCCGGGGGGTGATTTCTCGCTTTCTGTCTCTCTTGTCTCTCTGCGTCCGCTCTGTCTGTCTGGCGAGCGCACGCGCCCTATAGCAAAACCTCTCCAAAAAAAAGAAAAGAGTCATGTGCCTGTCACTTTAAATGATAAAAACGGGAAATGGTTCGGCCTCATGAGGAAGGGTGCCAGAGCCTAGATAGGCTGAAATTGAGGCCTCTTGTGCTAAACAGTTCACCACGTCGAGAAGGCACAGGGCAAGTTCGTGAAGGAAATGGAAAGTAATTTAATTTTTTGCCAGTGAACACAAAAATGATAAGAAATAAAGTTTTAGTGGTCTGGATAGAAGAGCAACCAGCCACAACATTCCCTTAAGCAAAGCCTAATCCAGAGCAAGATTCTGACTTAAACTGTCCGAAGGCCAGAGATAAGGGAGCCGGGAGTAAGCCACGCCTGCAGAGGCGGGTGTGTGAGGCCTAAGGAAGCCGTCGTCTTCGTAACACGCGAGTGCGAGGTGCAGACGCAAGTGCCGGTGCAGAAGTGGCAAGTAATCCAGACGTGGCTGAGATTGCTGGTGAAGGCAGCTGCACTGACCCAGTGGCCCTCGCGTAAATGAAGCAGCCTTCGGTCTGAAGAAGATGCCAACCAGGGCGTTCCTAGCTAGAAAGGAGCAGTCAATACCTAGCTTCAAACTCCAAAGGCTGGGGAACCAGCAGTTGGCCTAATGGCTATGTCACTGGACTCCCACGTAGTCGATCATGGTTCGCGTCCCGGACCCGGTGGCTTAAAACTCACGCCGGGCACATGTGTGTGCGTGCCCAAGATCCCGAGAGAAGAATGGAGGAGAAGGGATTGTGGCATGGCCATCCCCCCCTGGGGGGGGATTTCTCGCTTTCTGTCTCTATGTCTCTCTCTGTCTGTCTGGCGAGCGCACGCACCCTATAGCGAAAACCTCTCCAAAAAAAAAAAACTCCAAAGGCTGCTCCTGTAGGACTGATGGAGACGACTCCTTTACGTGGAAGCCAGTGCTGCTTAATGGTTCCTGCAGCTCCAAGGCCCTGGAGAACCGTCCAGATCAACTCCATCTGCACTGCAGGGAACGGCAGAACCTGGATGCCCACATACGTGTGCACAGCATGGGGTCCTATGTATTTGCTGCTGAGACCTGCTATTGTGAGAAAAAGATTCCTTTCTAATTATTACTGTTCATTGACAAGAAACTTGGTTATTATGTTACCAGCAGTTAGTATAATGGCTATGTCATTGGACTCCCATGTAGTCAACCACTGTTTGAGTCCCAGACCCGGTGGCTTAAAACTCACACTGGGTGCTTGTGCCTACATGCACAAATTCCCGAAAGGAGAATGGAGGAGAAGGGATTGCGGCGTGGCCATCCCCCCTGGGGGGTGATTTCTCACTTTCTGTCTCTTCGTCTCTCTCTGTCTGTCTGGCGAGCGCACGCGCCCTATAGCGAAAACCTCTCCAAAAAAAAAAAAAAAGAAAGAAAGAAAAAAGAAACTTGGTTACTCAAGGGCTCTGATGCAGAGGTACAAAAAGATGAATTCTGTTTTCATGCCTGCTGACACAACACTCATTCTGCAGCCCAGGCCTCGAGACGTAACTTTGTCTGTCTAATGTTATTACTCGAGAAGTACGTCTTGTCAGGCCACAGGTGCCATAGACGGTGCTCTCTCTGATAGACTTGGACAAGGTAAATTGAAAACCTTCTAGAAAGAATTCATTGCTGTAGATGACATTAAGAACATCTGTGATTCATGGGATGAGGTTAAAAAAAGATGAACATTAATGGGAGTTTGAAGAAGCTGATTCCAGCCCTCCTCAATGACTGTGAAGGTTCCAGACTGCAGTGGAGGAGTGACTACAGTGTGGTGGACGGAGCGGGAGAGCAGGTGCTACACGTGGAGCCTGAGTGTGACTGAACTGCTGCAATTGCATGATGAAGAATTGCTTCCTATGGATGAACAAAGAGGATGATTTCTAGATCAAACTCGAACGAAGGAAGATTTGCTTCTTTTTTTTTTTTTTTTTGCTATAGCATGTGTGCACTCACCAGAAAGAGAGACAGAGGAGACAGAGAGTGAGAAATCACCCTCAAGGGGGGATGGCCACGATGCAATCCCTTCTCCTCCATTCTTCTCTTGGGATCTTGGGCATGTACGTACACACGCCCGGCATGAGTTTAAACCACCAGGTCTGGGACAAGAACCGCAGTTGACTACATGGAAGTCCAGCGACATAGCCATTAGGTCAACTGCTGGTCCCAAGGAGTTGCTTCTTATAGATGAACAAAAAGAATGATTTCTAGAGAAGGAATCCATTGATGAATATGCTGTGAACATTGTTTTCTTTTTTTTTCTTTTTGGAGAGGTTTTTGCTATAGGGCGCGTGGTATGCTCGCCAGACAGACAGAGAGAGACATAGAGACAGAAAGCGAGAAATCACCCCCCAGGGGGGATGGTCACGCCGCAATCCCTTCTCCTCCATTCTCCTCTCGGGATCTTGGGCACGCACGCACACGCGCCCGGCATGAGTTTTAAGCCACCAGGTCTGGGACGCGAACCGTGGTCGACTACATGGGAGTCCAGCGACATAGCCATTGCGCTAACTGCTGGTTCCCTATGCTGTGAACATTGTTGAAACGACTCTAAAGGATTTAGGACATAACACAGATTTAGTTGATTAAGCCATGACAAGGTTTGAACCATCTTGAAAGAAGTCCTAATATGGGTTACACGGATGATCTCAAAGAGCGACAGAGAAATAAGTGAAGAGAAAGATTCCACCGGCGGAAGACTGACTCCGTGTGGCAAGCTTTATTGGCTCATTTTAGAAATTTCCGTGGCCATCCAGCCTTCAGCAACCACTGCTGTCATCTGTCAGTAGCCCTCGGCATCAAGGCAAGACCCTCCACTAGCAAAAAAAAAAATGATGACTTGCTGAAGAGCCAGGTGATTGTTAGCACTTTTTAGCAGTAAAATATTGTAACCAAGATATGTACATTGCTGCTTTTGAACACAATGTTATTATACATTTAATAGACTACAGTGTAGTGTAAACATAGCTATTATACGTGCTAGGGACTAAGAAATTCTGCAGCTCGCTTTATTGCAATATTTATTGAGTGGTCTGGAACTAAACATACTGTATCTCTGAGATATGCCTGCATTCAATTTATAAATGTTGCCAACAAATTGTAGAGTTGTATAATATGGAGATAATGAGTCTGTTGTTCTTGTCTATTTTATAGTCCTTGATAAAATCTACTGGCATTTTATGATTTAAAGGAGAATCTTCCTTAAAACAGTGATGTCTCCATGTAATTTAACTCATAGAAAAGCAAGTAGCTTAAAAATCATTTTTAAAAAAATGACAGCAGTTTCAGAGGAAAAATATAGAGGAATAAAACATAAGTTTATAGTTGAACTAGTTGAGCCCATACCTAAGTCTGTGAAAAATGTAGTTATTACACTCAAGATAGAATGTATTTATTTATTTATTTATTTTTGCCCTTCTAAAAATTGCTTATCACATTTAGGGCACAAAATTAACCTGTCCATCTGAGTTTGCAGAACTCTGAAATAAAACATGTCTTCTTAAATGTGGTCATGTGAAGGGTAGGAGGAACGCACAGGTGGTCCGCAGGGCCTCCTGACAGGCTGTGACTGCGGTACAAAGCCCAGGGACTCGCCTCACAGGAGCAAGCTCAGACAGGCCCAGCACCACACGCAGCTGAACACGGCGCACCTCTCCCCGAAATGCCTCCCGCCAGTGATGCTGAGGTTTCGGATATCCACGGCACGCTCACCAGTGTGCTACTGAGCAGCTGCGTAGACACGGCAACTCTTCTCAGCGCCTGGACCTGGCCCACCTGCTTTGTTTTTAGTATACCTTCTCTTTCTAGCGGCTAGTTTAGACTGAATGTCGAAGGGTGTATTTTGATGATTAAGAAAACACACTCCTTTGTGCTCTGACTCACAGAGTATACACGGTCATAAAACTGAGTTAAGTCTCTTTAAAAACAAAACCCACGGATCCTGTGGAAGGGTCCAGGGACACCCCGCCCCGGTAATATCAGGGGGTCTTCAACAGCTCAAAGAGTGCTCCGAAGCTCCAAAATGACCCTCATGTGCTCAAAACAGTGCTTTCAACTGCCCCTTGGACCAATATCCAAAGCATAGGCCAGAAGTCACATGGCCATCTCGTTAACTCTCCAGAAATGTTCTACCACACCGCCTGGCTAATGTTTTCCTAAGGGCTACTTCTTAGCCAGTGTTGCTGAGGGTGATGGAAGCCGCTCTGGCAGGTCTCTTTACTGACAGCCTCCTGCTTCTCCTTACTCATCATGTTTCCAGAGCTGGAAGTCGCAGCCCAGCCTGGTAGTCCAAACCTCTCCCAGGCCTCTCCATAAATGTCCTGCACTGGTTTATCCACTCAAGTACTGTCTCCACGAGATGCCTTTCAAGGTTTTTGCCAGAGGGTGTGAGCTCTCCCCAGAAAGACAGAGACAGAAAGCAAGAAATCACCCCCCGGGGGGATGACCACGCTGCAATCCCTTCTCCTCCATTCTCTTGGGATCTTGGGCACGCACATAAACACACCCAGCGTGAGTTTAAACCACCGGGTCCAGGATTCGAACCATAGTCGACTACATGGGAGCCCAGAGACATAGCCATTACACTAACTGCTGGTCCCTAAGAGCTTCTGCAAAAGTGCAGATCAGTAAGAAGACAGCAGAGACCAAGACACACAGCTCCTCCAAGACTGGCCCCTGTGACTGGCTCTAATTACTGGAATTTCCT
>NW_006159461.1:3029037-3047753 GCF_000334495.1 Tupaia belangeri chinensis | reverse complement strand
CTCATCCCGGAGCTAGTTCAGGAGAAGCAGGTATGGCTTTTTCAAATGAAATGGTCACATCTGACATTTTTCAGGATCAGAGGGGTTTTCAAATAGCACTGACCCCCATGAAATCCAACTGAGTCAAGGCGCAAAATCCCTTCATGAATGTCTGGGTGGCCCAGGCTGCAAACCTGAGGATCTCCATGGATGCTTTTAAGACGTTCTGCTTCCTCTTCTTCAGCAGAGATGTCCTTGGGTTCAAAGTAAACTGGCTTCACCGAGGCTGACCAAAAGCCAAGCCAAACCTTGGAAAAAGCGGCCGCTTCCTCCTGAGGCTTCCGACGCCGGTGGGAGCCCTAGGTGGGGTGGCTGCAGGAGCCAGGCTTCTGCATGTCCCCACCCAGGCGGCCTCTGCGGGCTCTGACGCCCTGCTCGCCCATGACACATTGACTCTACCGGTCACCGGCCCCTGTCCACCCTCCCCACCCCCCAGGCCCAGGAACCCCTCTCACCTCCCCCGCAGCCCAGCCTGGACAGAACCGACTGCATTTTAGAACACGTGGAAGGTTACTTAAACGTGCAAGGATGTGCTGTGTACGTGTGTGCGTGTTGTGTCACACACACACACACACACACACACATGGGCTTCACTATCGAAAGGGCTATCTTAATTCTTGCTGGTTTTCTTAAGTAAACATAAAACCCAACGTCCCAGGAGAGGGAGTGTGTGTAGCCACACGTTCCCTTTCTGGCGCAGCTGTGGTGGGTTAGGCACCAGCTGGACTTCATGGGTAGGCCTGCGGGCAAGGCCCAGTTGGGTCCAAAGACCAGGGGATGTTGGCAAATGCCTGTAGTCCCGCAGTTCTGGGAGGTTGAAGTAGGAGGATCTCTCTGTTTTTATTTTTTTCAAAGGTTTTGTCTTAGGGCATGTGTGCTTACCAGAGAGACAGAGACAGAGACAATAAGAAGGAAAGTGAGAAATCACCCCCACAGGGAGGATGGCCATGCTGCCATCCCATCTCCTTCATTTTCCTCCTGGGATCTTGGGCACACACACAGCATGATTTTCAAGACACCAGGTCCAGGACTCGAACCACAGTTGGCCATGTGGGAGTCTAGCAATCTGACTGCTATGCACATTTCTTATTCCACACACGTTCCCTGAGCGAGTAGTGGTTTGATCAGTGGATGACAGACACACAGTAGATAGAAGTTTAGGTGAATCGAGGGGGGCTTTAGATGGATCTTTACAGCCAGATCCATCTAGTCACCCCTGCATGTGACATTTTGGTCAGTGACAGACCTCCTCTCATGGTCGTCCCATAGAAAACACGTAGACCCTGCATGTGACATTTTGGTCAGTGACAGACCCCTCTCATGATCGTCCCATAGAAAGCATGTAGACTGTATGTACGGCACCGCTTGGGTGTGTGGAGAGCTGTACAACGTGGGTTCACGTAGGTACGCTCTGGCCTTCACACCACACGAACTTGCCCAAGAACGCGTTTGCTACAAGTAATTCCTGTACTGTGTAGTGCATGGGGTCACGCAGGTTAAGGTGAGGGCATCCAGGTAGAAGTGGAATACTGAGGTATGGGATGAAAATATTCATGCTGATCCAGCTAAGGTTAAAACGGCAGAACCCAGGGGCCAGCAGGTGGTGTGGTGGTGAAGGTGCTGGATTCCACATGTGAGACACAGTTAAGAGTCCCGGACTCCACAGCTGGAAACTCATGCTGGACATGTGTTTGTGCATGCCCAATCCTGACAGGAGAGTAGAGGAGGAGGGATTGCGGCATGGCCATTCCCTCGAGGGGTGATGTCTTGCTTTCTGTCTCTCTGTCTCTCAGTGAGGGCACGAACCCTATAGCACAAGTCTCTCTCTCTCTCTCTCAAAAAAAGTAAAACCCAAACCCCTAGTACCTTTCTTGCTAGCAAAAGCAGCCACTTCACCTGCAGCACTTACATCACATAGAAATGCTCTCCAAAGGGCCAGACAGTGAGAGGGAGGTTAAGCACGCTGGATCCCACATGGGCAACTGCACAGTTCAAGTTCCAGAACTTGTGGCTTGAAAATCATGCTGGGCACGTGAGTGTGCATGTCTGAAATTCAGAAAGGAGGATGGAGGAGAAAGGATTCAGGTGTGGCCATCCCCCAGGGGAGTGAATGCCCACTTTCTCTCCCTCTCTCCCTTTATCTCTCTCTGGCATGTGACACACTCTACAGCAAAACTGAAAAAGAAGAAAGAAAGAAAAGACAGAGATGCTCACAAGAAATCTCTTCCATACGTACTCTGCAGGCATATTCCAACCTGAGACATATACAACCTGGGCTGAGTAAAGGCAGCCTGCAAGCCAGAAATACTGCTGTCTTGACCTTCTTTATCTCGTTTCCCCTCCATTCTCAGCTTTCTGTCACTAGAGATTGGGTTTGCATTTCCAAGAATTTTTAAAACTAGAATCACACAACGCAGGTCCCTGTTTTCTGACTTCTTTCACACAGTCCAATTATTTGTGGCTTTGTTTATGTGCCTGTGTGCATCAACACGTCATCCCGTTGTCCCGTTAGCGGTATACCGTCCGGAGCTGTCCCACTGTCGTGCCTGACCTGTGAATGCACATCCGTGCGAGTCTAAGTTTTGGAGAAGTGCAGTTCAACTGCTATACGTGCTTATGAATGAATCTTTGCATTACAGCTGCTTCTGTTTCTCTTGGGTAAACGCCTAGTAGTAGAGGAGCTGGAGGAGGCTATGCTGCTGAACATTTTAGGTTATGTGTGCTGCAACATTTTCCCAAATGTGTTTATCATTTCCCAGCGTGAGAATCCCTAGATGGAAAGCCTTGTCACCCTTAGCCATTCTGATAGCTGCACTGTAAAAGCCACTGTGGTCTTAATCAGTAGTTCCCTAGCCTCGGAGGGTGTTGAGCGTCTTTCCACGTGTTGATTTGCCACCTCTATGTTTAGTAAAGTATCTGTTTAAACGTGTTGCCCAAGAGTAGAAGTTCAGTTTATTAAGCGTCAGTAAGTCATGTTTTTGATGTTACAGTTAAGCAAAATTTACCCAACCCAGGACAAAATATTTCAACTATATTTTTCCTGGATTTTTATAGTTTTTAACATTATATTTACTATTTCAATTAATATTTGATTTCAGAGAGAAGTGTAGAGCAAACCACTTTTTAAAGGGGGATCCGATTGATTCACACTTTTGTTGAATATACAGTTCTTTCTGCACTGAATTATCATTTCTCTATCAAAACAAAAACAAAAACAGGTTGACCATGAGACTGTGGGTTTATTTATTGACTTTCAGTTCTGTTTTATTGATCTGTTTATACATCTCAATTCTAGTGCCACAGTCTTTTTTTTTTTTTGGAGAGGTTTTTTTATTGCTATAGGGCATGTGTGCTCGTGCGCTCGCCAAAGACAGAGAGAGAAATAGAGACAGCGAAAAATCACCTCCCAGAGGGGATGGTCACGCCGCAATCCCTTCTCCCCCATTCTCCTCTCGGGATCTTGGGCACACACGCACACGCACCCAGTGTGAGTTTTAAGCCACCGGGTCCAGGACGCAAACCGCAGTTGACTACGTGGGAGTCCAGCGACATAGCCATTACGCTAACTGCTGGTTCCCAAGTGCCACAGTCTTGAACGCGGCCTTTACAGTGTCACGACAGAAGTAGTTTAAGCCTCTATCTTTGCCATTCCTTTTAAAGTTTTGTATTTAGTTTTAATTAACAAATAATAATTAAGTGTATTTGTGGGGTGTAATGTGACCTTTTGATCTTTGTATGTGTCATAGAAAGAATTCTTATTCAAAGTAATTTAGGCTTGTAAAAGACCTGCTATCTCTATATAGACCTTTAGACTCGAGTTGCCTTCTTAAAGGGTGTTTGGGTTTGTGCTGGGATCGCGTTGACTCTGTATGTATCTTGAGGAGCGTGGGCGCATTGCCAACTTGTAGTCCGCATAACTCCGCCTGTTTTAGGTCTTTCATTTCTCTCAGAGTTTTTAATTTTCAGTTTCTCGATATCGTACATATTTAATATGCTTCATCTTTAAGCAGTTCGTATGTTTTCTGATGCTATTGGGTATGGTACTGTTTTTTTCATTTACCTTTTAATATTCTTGACTGGTACACAGATACATAACTGAACTTTATACCATTTTGCAAACTTAGAAGGTCCCTTCTAAACTCTGGGAGCTGCGGACAGTCATATAGACTATGGCTGAGGATATTAATGTTCTGTTCCAATATGACTACATTTTATTTCTTTTTATTGGTTTATGGCACTGGAAGGTCCTCCAGTACCATATGGAGTGTAATTGGTAAGAACGTACATGTTCATACCTTGTTTCTGAGCTTAGCGAGGAAGCATTAAAGACTCCAACTTGAAGTACATTAACTGGGTGATTTTCATAGGTGCCTTTATCATGGGGAGTAAGTGACTTTCTATTATCAATGACTTTTTATTATCAGTCTGTTGAAAAGTTCTTAGCAAAATAACTGTTGGGACCAGCAGTTAGCATAATGGCTATGTTGCTGGACTCCCATGTAGTTGACCAAGGTTTGCATCCCGGACCCGGTGGCTTAAACTCACACTGGGCACGTGTGCATGCGTGCCCAAGATCCTGAGAGAAGAATGGAGGAGAAGGGATTGCGGCGTGGCCATCCCCCCTGGGGGATGATTTCTCGCTTTCTGTCTCTCTGTCTCTCTCTGTCTTTCTGGCGAGCGCACACGCTCTATAATAAAATCCTCTCCCAAAAAACAAATAAATAAATAAATGCTAAATGTTCTCAAATACCTTTTATGTGACTTATACAGTGACTCTGGCCCTTTATTCTATGATTATGGTGTGTTACATTAATTTATTTTCAAATGTTAAGCCAAGTTTGCATGTTTAGAAGAGAGCCCAATTCATTATAGAGTCTTAAGCATTGTATGTATTGTTAGATTCAATTTTCTAAAGCATTATTCAGATTTTTATTTTAATTTGTACTTAAGAGATATTCACATTTACTTTTATTGTCTTAATATTTTTATATGAAATTAAATTTAATATTCTAATTTTTTTATTCCCTTCAAGATAATTTCTAACTTATTTGTGGTATTTTATTTTACACGTATTTGGAAGAGTTATTTAATTTATAAATGGTAGGGTATTTATACAATGTGCTACCAGAGAAGTAGTGGCTGTATAGACTGAGTTAAAAAGTACTCTGTCTGGAATTTTCTGGAAGCATTTGTGTAGTGCTGGTATTAATTCATTATTTGGTAAAATTCTACCATTAATGCAAGAAGTTAGTTCTGGAGTTTTCTTCCTGTGTAGCTTTGAGTCAGTCTTGGTAGTTCAGGTTTTTCTAAGAAATAGAAAATTTTATTTCACTTATTTATGCTGTTAGTATAAATTTATTTATTATATGAATAATATTTATTATGTAAATAATAGCCACACCTCAGTCCCTTCTCCCATTCTTCTCTTGGGATTTTGGGCACACACACACTTATGCCCAGCATGAGTTTCAAGTCTCCAGATCCGGGATTTGAACTGCAGTCAGCCATGTGGGAGTCCAACGACCTAACCATTATGCTGTCTGCTGCTCTCTACCTTTAAATTTCTTACTTTCTTCCTTCCTTGCCAAGATTGCAAAGCTGTCATTAAAAGGAAGTCCAAGCAGGCACGTTTTTCAGGTCAGAGCGTTGTTGTCATGGGCTGCAATTCCAGGCTTTCGTTGAGTGCCCAGGTGCTAACATGCAGGTGTGGACTTTATCCAGCCTGCGGCTGCCTCAGGGATGAGCATACCTCGGAGCAGGTGAGGGTCAGACTGCAAGCAGTAATTTAGGCTCAGAATTCAATTTCCTGGGAGGTTAGAGCAATAGGCGATATAACAAAAGCTTGGAATAGAAGAATACCCTGTGCACATGATCACTAGGATTATCAGGGCTGCTCCTCGGGCATAGAAAATAAGAAAGGGCTCTGCTTCAAGGTTGGGGAAAAGCAAAAGGCATTTGTCAAAATCCAAACGCAAGATTTGAAACTAATGACGGGAACATGGCAAAGATTCTGGTGATTCTGCTTTTCCTGACCTAGTGCGATTCAAATCCACGCGTTCTGTACACGGAACGGGTATGAAAGACTTGTCTGAAGTGAAGCCCGATATGTTGAAACTGGAGATGTAGCGTATTAATGGCTCAAATTTTTCTGAGTGTAGGATGCCATTATTTTGAAGTTTGGAGCAAGTGAAGGGGTCTCTTTTGAACAATAAAAGAACGTCATCTTTGACCTCATGGTATTTCCAAGAGCGTGCCCCTCGTAGAGGGCAATGCTGAACTGCATATGCATTTGCAGATCTGAAGGAAATAGCATGAATTGAATAATTTATGATTTAGGCATGATCCAGTGAAATACATACGGAGACACAGAGATAGAAAATGTAAGCTGCATTTTAGCTATAGTCACTCCTATTTTAGTGAATAAGTGAATATAGATATTGTGTGAAGCACACATATTACAATTAGGTTTAATTCATCTAGTCATATTTTAATAACGTGTATCAATATATTTAATTTAATAAATTAAAAATCTTCAGACACACTCATATACTGTCAGTGGAAGTGTGAATTGTTAAACAATTTTTGGAGGGCAATTTCGTATTCAGTATTAAAATTTAAGTTGCACATGCATTGTATTCTCCCCAAACGTTTTTTTGCAAAATAGGGTGCATACACTTGCCAGAGAGAGACAGAGAGAAATAGTGAGAGGGAAAGTGAGAAATCACCCCCCTGGGGGTATGGCCACACTGCAGTCCCTTCTCCCTTCTCCTGGGACTTGGGGTGTGCAGGCACACATCTTGGCATGATTTTCAAGCCTCCAGGTCTGGACCTAAACTGTGACTGGCCACGTGGAAATCCAGCACCTTAACCACCATGCTCCCAGAGGTCCTATAAATGCTGTTTCTTCCAACATTTTTTGACGAGTATTTTTAACAATAACAAGACAATTACACGTGATAGAAAAATGGAAACAATATAAACGTCTTCAGTATAGGACTGCTTATACAGATTTACTACACTCACTCCATGGCTTATACCGACACCTTGAATAGGTCTCTACGAGCAGAAATAAAAGTTCTAAATAAAGTCCTCACGCACTCACAAAGTGATTCCATCTGCTTAAGTTTTTTATGACTATGTGCACAGATTTCTTTTCCAATTTTAGTAGTGTTTATGAGGCTGTTAACCCTGCATGTCTGGAAACAGGCACTGGGACTTACAGGGGCTGAAATTCGCACTTCTGTATATTGGTGTGTGTTTGACGTTTTTGAATAAACATTTACTTAGGTATTATTTAATAACTTTAAAAACAAAAATGAAACTTATCACATACTAAGTGACACTAGAGTTTATGGAAATATAGAATTAAAGTAACAGGTTAATTTTGGTGGAAAAATTGATATCTATATTCAGTTTTTAAATAATGCACATTTTCTATGTGCTTTTTGAAGACCTCTCTCATATTACATGCAATATTTCACATGGAAATAAGAAATGTGTTAATAGATGGAATATGTGATTTTTTGTGACACTGCAATTTTTAAAATTGTTCAGGTTTTTTGCCACAGGGCACATTGTGGTCGCTGAAGAGATACAAAGAGAGAGACAGTGAGAAAGAAAGTGAGAAATCCCCCTCAGGGAGGATGGTCACACCACAATCCTTTTCTGTTCCATTAGCCTCCTGGTATTTGGGGCATGCACACACATGCCCCCAGCATGATCTTCAAGCCACCAGGTCCAGGACTCGAACCATGGTCGGCCATGTGAGAGTCCAGCACCTTTATGGCCACATCACCCACTGGTCCCGTGCATTGTGATTCTTAAAACTTTATGTGACATTCAAGTCACAACTGTTTTGAAAAACAGTGACCATGTTTCTGAAACATAGGAGAGCAGCATTTGATGTGACCCGACTGGACGAAGGTTATATTTGTGCAGCTTAGAATGCTTGCAGCTGCTGTTACAGGACAATCATTCCATTTGGTTACAAGGAATCAAGAGAAAATTTTCTCATACCAAATATGAAAACTTTCTCAGTTGGTTAATTTTTATTTTATCTAAAAATTGAAATCAGATACCTAATGGAAGAATTAATTTGTCAAGCCTTAAAATATATCCTGACAAATTGGTATTCGTAGTATGCCATGATAATGTTTGTAGTTATTTTTAACTACTTAATGAGCACTGACCTATGTTGAAATTTGCATTTTAATTACATAATCCTTCCCACTGAGACCTGAGTGCATTTTAATCACCGTTTGAACAGACAGATTTGGGAGGATGGCTGAAGGAGATGTGCTTTGTATGTATTTGTTTCCATGACCGAAACTGTGACATTTAAAAAATACCATCTATTGTATCTGGATTTTGTACACTCCATGAAATGGTTTATTTTGCTTCGTAAGTAAGGCCATGAAGGCATTATGCTTAACAAAGCATATGTAAAATATGGCAAAATATGAGTTATTACTTACTAAAAATAGTTTGATTACATGTTGAAGTAGTGTGATAATGGGGTGTTTTGAGACAGTCAGAGGTCTTGAGAAGCATTTTCCCCCTCTGGAGGGGGGGGAAGCCAATGAATACTAAATGTTCTAAGATAGTCTATGCGAAGGGAAGAAGCCTAGCCGAGGCTGGAACTGTGGCTGGGAGAAGACAGAAGTGGACGCCTTACTAGCTTATTTGACCACTTAGTGCAACTGAAGCATCTGAGGATGCCCATGAGGAGAAGAGCATTCTGCTCAACTTTTTACAGTGGCTTCGGAAGAAGAGGACGGAGGAGAAAGCCCGCCTTGGCATGGACAACAGACGTCGTATTTCTTTCTTAGGTTTGTACACTCAGTCCCTGTACATCTTTACAGCACACAGAACGGATTTTCCCAGCATAAAGTTTGTCTATTAGTTGTCATGTTCTTTGCTAGGTGTCGGGCTCCTTGCTAGAGGCCAGAGTGGGGTGGGGGAGGGCTGGGGAGAATCCTCTTTTCAGGAGAACTCTCCAACAGCATCCAGCCACTTTTTAATAATCTCCAAAGCCATTGTGAGAAAGCATCAGCCAGAATCCCATCAAGACACAGTCACCACACCTGTTATTTGAATAGAGCGAGTTTAATGCGAAGAATTTTAACTAAATATGAAACGTTAAGTAACTGAAAAGGAAAAGAGACTAGTAGGTAACCCAGAAGTAGCAGTGACATGAAGCAGTGGCCACACCAGAGTCGAAAGGAAAAACCAAAGGGAAGCCCATCAGCCGGGACACCCAGAGACAGAGCCAACAGCTTACCCGTCTGTCTCTGTCTTCTGTAAGTCTAGCTATCTAGCTGCAGGCTTCATCTGTGAATACCTGGCTAATCTCTCTATCTAACCTACCATCTCTCTCTATTATCTCTCAGACTGTTTATCCATCTGTCTGTAGACCTGTCTACCTCTCTCTCTCTGCATATTTGTATAGAGGGAGAGAAACTTTATGGAACTGGAAATCCGGAAGACAGGCTGGCAGGTTGGAAACTGGGGTAAACTTTCCGCGTTAAGTCTTGAGGCAGGATTTCTTCTGTACAACCTATTGTTCGTGTTCATCACATCTGGTCACTTAAAACAGCCCATCTTTTCCTCCTTGAGTTGCAGGAGCACAAGGTAGACGTGGATTTCACAGCAGAAACTAGGGAGTCTGCAGGTTGTGTTTCCATGGGCATAGGCTGGGGGGGTTCACTGCCCCGCTCCCCTAGCACCTGCAGGCTGCCTCAGCCCTGGCTCCTGGCCCCGTAGCACTGCACTTTTCTTGCCCTCCCCTCCCCCTCTGTCCACCTATGCCCTTGTGTCTTTCTCTTGTAAGGACGTAAGGACGTTTGCTTTTATAATATATTGAGGCCTTTCTCAGGAAACCCAGGGTCATCTTCCCAGCTGCTAGTGAAAACCAGACCTGTAAGTCCCCTGATGCTGTGAAAGGTAACGTCCACAGGCTCTGTGAGGTTGGTGCGAAAGCAATTGGGGTTTTGGTTTATGAATTTAAAACTCTAAAGCTAGGCTCAAACAAAACTTTATTCATCAAAATAGGAGCCATCACAATCAACACATTTTGCCAGTGAGGAATCAGTTTGTTTATTCCTGTAGCATAAAAGTCCACGCTTTGGCATTCAGCGAACCCTTGGAAAAGCATCCTCTGCATCCTGCTGGTTGTGGAGGCGTTTTCCTGCCACGGAAGTTATCGAGATGATTGGAGAAATGGTCGTCGGCTGGCGAGAGGTCAGGTGGAGAGGTCAGGCGGAGGAGGCAAAACTCTGTAGCCCGATTCACTCAGCGTTTGAAGCGCTGGTTGTGCCAGACGTGGTCAGCCGTCGCCATGGGGAATTGTGCCCTTTCCGCCGACCAATGCCAGCTGCCGCCATTGCAGTTTCCGGCGCATTCCGTCTGCTTGTTGAGCGTACTTCTCAGATGTGATGGTTTCGCTGGGATTCAGAAAGCCACGTGGACCCCACCCCACGACACAGTGACTGTGACCTCCTGCTGGTGCCAGTTTGACTCTGGGAAGTGCCTTGGAGCTTCTTCTCAGTCCACTCACTGAGCTGTCATGGCCACTTGTATGAGATCCACTTGTCACTGCACGTCACAATGCCACCGAGAAATGGTTTGTTCGGTATCGTAAGAAAAGACGGCATTGCGAAAGGACGATCTTCTGGATTTTAGGCCAGCTCACGAGGCACCCACTTCCTGAGCTTGTTCACCTTTCCGATTTGTTTCAAACGCTGAAGCACCATGAAGTGGGGGGCAGTGAGCTCTTCAGCCACTTCTCATGTAGATGTAAGGGGGCCGCGTTCAAGGACTCTTCTCAGTTGGTCGCTGTCAACCTCCCATGCTAGCCAACACGCTCCTCATTTTAAGGCTCTCATCCCCTAGGAAAACTTCTTGAACCCCCACCACACTCTATGTCCGTTAGCAGCTCCTGGGCTGCACACGGGTGTTGTGGGTTGTCTCTGCTGTTTTATTGACCCATTTTGAACTCAAACAAGAAAATGGCTCAAGTTTGCTTTTTGTGAAACATTGCTGTAGTCTGCAATACATACAAAATAAACAGCAAGCAATAAGTCATTAGCCAAAAAAAGTGAGGAATGTGTAGTAAAATGATGCATAACAGAACTGCATTTATTTAGGAATGTATCCTATATCAAACTGCACATTTCGACAATGCAAAACTGCAAGTTCTTTTGCACCAACCTAATAGTAACTGGTGCCAGATAACTTGGGGGACTACTGTTCAGCCCCCACAGCAGGTACTCGTAATCAGTGTGTATGTTTGAATGACCTCATATGTTTAGCTGCCTGTGAGGGTAGACTCGCCGAGTGCAAAACCAACTGCCGAGTGTACCCAACTTCGCTCCCTCGAGTGCTCGCAGCTCGTGTCTGGCTGTTGCTTGCCTTACCTGTTCAAGGACACTGTCTGGGTTTTCATCTGGGCCCTTGTCCCTCAGGTCTGTGCAAGTGGGTGCAGCATGTCAATTTTTCTCCTATACGCTTTTTTCTGCAGCAAACCTACTTTCATCTTTATTTTTTAGCATCTCTATGCTTATTACAGGAAATTTAAAAATTACTAAAAGTATAAATAGACAAATCCATTTTTTTACTTCCCAAAGGTAACCATTCTAAACATATGGGTTTCTAGCAGTTATCATACTATCACACTATGTACTTATCAAATATAGACATATATGTGGTGTGTGCGTGTGTGTGTATATATATATATATATCAATGTATTATGCTTTATAATTTTTCTATTTCATACATGTTTTAATTCTCTAGGATGGACCATCAGAGTGACTCTTCAGTCAGCAACAGAACTGTGCCAAACATCATGGCACATACAAATGTTCTTTTTCAGACATGAATTTCAGTTGCATTCTAGAAATTGATTTTATTTTTTAAATGATTAATATCTTTTCCTATGTTTATTTTTTAATTTATTTATCCCACGAGCAAGTAAAAGAGAAAACAGGAAAGAAAGACACCCCACGAGGGTCCCCATGCTGTGACCCACCCCAGGACCCACCGGCCTGGGTCTTGGACACATGCCTGCCCATTGTGTTCAGGGAGGTTGCCAGATACAAACTCAGAACCTTCCCATTTGGGACAGCCTTGCAGAGCATGGCATTACTACTGTCGCATTGTCTGGCTCCCAAATACGATCAATATTTAAATTATTTTGATAGTAATAGCAAAATTGGGCACTAGAAAACGTTTTCACACTAGTTCTTATTTTTGTTATTTAGTATTTTCCAGAGTTGTCAGCATCTCTGAGCTGGTAGGAGGTCCGTGGCTCACAGGAATTGAGTGAGTGCAGGCTCCTGACTCTTCTCCATTCTATCATTCCCTTTCTGGGCCTCTGATTTAATCCTTTTCTACTTAAAATGAGTGACTTCCACTCTTCTGCCTCCTCTTGTAGATACTTTTGGAGGAAAGCAACGTGGTTGTACTCATTTTCTCTGGCGGCCATGAGAAACCATCAGCTTAGCAGCTTAAGCAGCATGGGTTATAATCTTACACTTCTCTAGTCAGACGTCTCCCCTGGGTCTCCTTGGGCTAAAACTACACATGCTCAGGCTTGTGCTCCCTTCCGGAGGACCAGGGGAGAATGTGCTCCTCGCTCCTTCCGTGTGGGCTGATGCAGGGCCCTGGTTAAAGCTCCCAGTATCCATTTCCTGGCTGGTTTTCAGCTGAGGCCATTGCCTGGCCCTGGAGGATGACCGTGTCCCTGGCCTCGCTCAATCTTCTGAACCAGCCACGGTGGGCCGCGTTCTTCTGTGGCCTGAGTCCTTGCTCTTTGTCTTCGGTCCCATCCTATGATGGACTCTGCTGCCTCCTTCCTCCACTTGCAAGCACTCATGAGATCAGCTTGGCCCCACCTGACAATCCAGGATGCCTCCATCAGCAGTCCTGAGCCTCAGGCACATCTGGAAATGTCCTTTGGCACATACAGACACATGTTCTCATGGCCTGGGGATCAGGTACAGATGTGGAGGGGCCACAGTCTGCCCACCCTGCTGAGGAAGCAAGGAGTGTCCACAGTTTGGAGCCAGACGTAGCTCACGTTGCTGTGGGGCTGTGTTTCAGCCCACTGTCTTTCTAATAACAGAAAATACTGGAAACTGGGTGATTTATAAAAATAGAAGCTTACTCAGCTCAGGGGTTAGAGGTCCAAGGTCAAGGGCCATGCCTGGTGGACGTCTCCCCGAGTCCCACGTCATCACAGCATGGGGGCGAGAGCAGAGGGCTGTGCCCACCACGGTGTCTACTCTGCCACACCCCCTCGCTTTCTAAACCTACTAGAACTTAGCCACAGGATTTTCTCCACAGTGACCTCAATCTTTTTTTTTTTTGGAGAGGTTTTTTTTGCCATAGGGTGCGTGTGCTCGCCAGACAGAGAGAGACAGAGAGACAAAAAGCGAGAAATCACCCCCCAGGGGGGATGGTCACGCCGCAATCCCTTCTCCTCCATTCTCCTCTCAGGATCTTGGGCACGCACGCACACGCGCCCGGCATGAGTTTTAAGTCACTGGGTCCAGGACTTGATCTGCGGTCAACTACATGGGAGTCCAGCAACATAGCCATTACGTTAACTGCTAGTTCCCTAGTGACCTTGATCTTCATCTCTTCCCAGCCATACCTTGCAACCCCTTGATTGGACTGAGTTTTTGTCCTCCTAATCCTGTTACAATATCTCAACGTGGGATTCTGAGGACATATCCATGCTACAGTAGGCTTACACAGGACAGGTTTCTTTTCTAGACTTCTGTTTCTTTGTCTAGCGGATGGGCAACGTCATTGTAGCAGTGTGACTAACCAATGAACACGGTTATAGGAAGTGTACCAGGTTGCCCTTTGTAAGGGATGCCAAGTGGCCATTATATCAATAGTTTGGGCGTTAAATAAAGGTCTCACCCAGGAAGTGACCTTCAACCAGTAATCCAGATAGAAAGGAGGCATTAGCTTGGGAAAGGGGCCCTTGTTGACGGAGCAATCCACAGTCAGCCAGAATGTCATAGCCAGAATGTTACAATCCACAGTCAGCCAGGATGTCAGTGCCAGAATGTTACAATCCACAGTTAGCCAGGATGTCACTGCCAGAATGTTACAATCCACAGTCAGCCAGGACGTCACAGCCTGAGTGTTACAATCCACAGTCAGCCAGGACATTACAGCCTGAATGTTACAATCCACAGTCAACCAGGATCTTACAGCCAGAATGCTACAATCCACAGTCAGCCAGGATGTCACAGCCTGAGTGTTACAATCCACAGTCAGCCAGGATGTTACAGACAGGCTCCACTTGTCTCTCTCCATGCCTAAGAACACAGCCAAAATCGGGCAGCTTCCTCCTGGCTGTGCCGTGTGGACCTGGGTGTGGTGGGGTGAAGTGAGTGGCACTGCCACGGGGTGGCCTCCTGTCTCTGGCAGCTTTGTCTTCATGTGGCCTAGGCTGGTTGCTGCAGATCCTTGAATGATGTCGGTAGCCCCTAATGACCCACTTTGACCGGTGTGTTGCTGTTCACCTGATGCTTCTGTAAGGGGGCACAGCCTGGAGCTCCTTAGTCCGCCCTTTGGCTAAGGTTAACTCCATGATTTCAGGTTCTTATCTTTTAGGTTTTTTTCTTTTTTAGGTTTTTGTGATGAGGCTTGTGAATGCACTGGATAAAGAGAGAGAGAGAGGGAAAGTGAGAAACCGCCCCCAGGGTGGATGGCCACGGTGCAAACCCTTCTTCTCCACTTACTTCTTGGGACTTTGGGCACAGACGCACGGGCCTGGCATGATTGTCAAGCTGCCAGGTTCGGGACTTGAACTGTTGTCGACCATGCGGGAGAATATCTCCTTAACCACTAGGCTACGTATTGGCCCCTGCTTTCCTGTTTTTAAAGGTTATGAACTTCAGGTAACTTTTGTTGGAATTGGAGAGAATTATAAGCTTTAATATGTATTAGAGAATATATTTTATAAGCTATAATTCCTTTACCCGTACTCCCAATTTTAAGAACAACTTCATTAATATTTTATCTCCTGAGTTCCATAACAGAAGATAGTGAGGTTATAGTCAGTACATTAGTTTTACAAACCTCTTAATAAATGAAACCTCGAATACAACTCTAAGTAAACAGTTTTTATGGTGTTTTTTTGTTTTCGTTTTTAGCCAGAGGATGCATGTACTCACCAGAAAGTGAGACAGTGAGTGAGAAAGAGAGAGAAAGAGTCCCAGTGAGGCATGGCCGACCTGCACCCCTTGGGCTCTGCCCCTCCTCCCTGTCACGGTTCTGAGCAGGCACACACATATGCATGGCTTTTGCTCATGTCACCAGGGCAGAGATACGAGCTGTGGGTGGGCGTGTCGCTCCAGCTCTTTTTTAAAAAAAATTTATTATTTATATATTTTTTATTATTATTCATACATTAAATCGCTATACATCATTTAGGTTGTGAAGAAACTTTACTCAGCATGATATACACCTCTGTCCAGCCCACTAGAGACCACCAGACACATCCTTGTCAACAGATGATAAACCTTATCTGCGTCCCACAAGTGTTTTACCTCTCCATTTCCTCCCAAATTTCCTACGCTCCTCCCCTCCCGCACTCTCTTTCCACTTTGTCTCTAGTGTCCTTTACAATTTTTAATACTTTTATTTTCTCCAGTCTTTCAGTCTCTATCATAGAGTGCAGATAGTCTATATGTTAGGTGGAGACATACAATGTCTCTTTTTCATAGCCTGACTTGCTCCACTCAGCAACAAACCTTCCATATCCATCCACTTTCCATCAAATTCTAAGGCCTGGTTGTTTTTTTATTGAGCTAGGGGGCTGGCCTTCTCCAATATGTTTTAAAAGCCCCACAAATATTGTTTCCTATAACAAAAAATGTATAACACAAGGTTTATATTCTGACAACCCTTGGAATGGAATTATCAAATGAAACATTTCAAGCTTGTTGATTCAGTAAACAGACAGAATAAGCAAAAGTTTAGTTAAATGCCCTGATATTTTGTATGAAAATTTGAACTAACTTCCATCTTCTTTACTTAAGTAAGTTGTTTGTTAATACAGGGTTTGAATATATAAAAATACTTTTTGGGCCAACAGTTGGTATACTGGTTATGTTGCTGGACTCCCACATGCCTGACCATGGTTCGAGTCCCACACCTGGTACAGGTTCTATAACCTAACCACCATTTCTAACACCATTATCTTTCTAGCTGAAAGTATTTAGTTTATAAATTACATTTTTTTACCACAACTAACTCCTTTATTTGTAGGCTAGTTCTTTCTATTCATGAAAAATATATATCATTTGAAAGGAATTTTCTTCAACTTAACATCTGTAAAATGACAAGAAGTCACATTCCTGGGGAGGGAAAAAAAACACAGGTTATTCTCTCTTGCAGATGGAGACTTATTTATTTATTTATTTATTTATTTAATTTACTTTTTTTTTTTTTTTTTGCTATAGGGCACGTGTGTTCGCCTGACAGACAGACAGAGACAGAGAGACAGGAAGCAAGAAATCACCCCCCTGGGGGGATGGCCACGCCGCAATCCCTTCTCCTCTGTTCTCTTGGGATCTTGGGCACGCACGCACACGTGCCTGGAGTGAGTTTTAAGCCACCGGGTCCGGGATGTGATTTGAACCGCAGTCGACTACATGGGAGTCCAGCGACATAGCCATTACGCTAACTGCTGGTCCCAGCACTAGTTATAGTAAGTGCTGTGGAGATAGCAGATCTGTTCTGATGATCATATCTCAAGGTAATGGATCTGTAAGTTAATGAGCTTGATTTAGCCATTCCACGACACCGACCTGTGCCGACCCCGTGTTGGATCCATATATATATAACTTTTATTCATCACTTTTAAAACCCGAATAAGGATAAAAATCATCTGCTTATGTTGATCTTTAAGGCAGCTACTTTTTCCTCAAAATCATTGTCATTATAGATTATCCCGCTCACACTTCTGAAGTTAACTTTCTAAAAGTAAATAGTACTTCAACACTTAACACTATTAAATTGCATCCCATTGTTTCAGTCTGACAAAAAGTATTTTGATTTTGCTCTTCTATTCCAATGAATTTACTAGTATTCTCAACTTTGTGCCACTGCAGTTTTGATAAGAATATTTTCTGCCTTCATTTCAAATTGTTATGAAATTGTCAAAAATAGCTGGAGTCTTTGAATATGCCAAGATAGGACACATGCAGCTAGGCTAAGGACAGGGATATACATTTAGTGAATTATTTGCTAAAGCTTCCTTTAGAGGGCAGACTCCTCACCTGTCCTCTTTCCCCGTGTGAGGACCTACACATCCTGTCACCGTGTGCACTCCAGGCTGGCTACGTGCATTGCCTGCAGAGCCCTCTCCAGAATAAGAGTTCAAACCCAGGTGTGTCTGGCCCAACGTCAGATGCTTTTTCATATTGTTGTTCCAGAGCTGGAGCTCCTTAGCTATATGCTGGAGTGGATTATGAGAATATGTGTGTTGAATTTCCTTCATGCATCAACCTCCTTTCACTGTGCATTTCATGTTAGAATGTTAGAGTCTGTCAAAATATTCCAGAAGCACACTGAGAATATTTGCTGCAGGCAATTACTGACTACACGAAGTCGGAAATAAAGGCAGAGGGGGCAGCTGTAGCTTATATAACTCAGTGCAAGGAATTAGGCAAACTAGGCTCAGCAGGCAGTGTGAAGGTTAAGGAGGCCGGATACCACATGGCCACCTGTGCCATGAGAGTCCTGGACCCAGCAGCCTGAAAAACACTGGAGCTTGTGCGTGCACCCTGAAGATCCCAAGAGACTGGAGAAGGGATTACAGCATGAACATCTCCCCATAGGGTGCTTTCTCACTCTCTCTCTCTCTCTGTTTTCCCCTCATCTCCAGTGCACATGCTCTATACCGAATTAGAAAAAATAAATAAATTAGATAAACTGTATCGTTGGAAGAGAAAGAACAAATTCTTATGCTCTAGCCATTTGACAATTATGGGAAAGAAATATAAGTTATAGTTTCAGTGTGATCATTGTCATTTCTGTTTATTTTCTATTCTCAGAGTTGGAGTTTGGCTGTTTGTGCATTGAGGGGGGATGGCCACGCCACAATCCCTTCTCCTCCCTTTTCCTCTTGGGATCTTGGGCACGCATGCACACGCATCCAGCGTGAGTTTAAGCCACCGGGTGGGAGTCCAGCAACATAGTCATTACGCTAACTGCTGGTCCCCATTTAACAAATATTTTTAATGGATAAATTTATTTCATCTATATTAATTATAATTTTAGGTGTGTATGACTTCATTCTATGATCATATTTTTACGAATTATTTTATTTAACGTTATTTATTTATTTATTTAAATTTGCTCAGAAAGGGACATATTTTTATCGGTTTTAATCATTTCAAACTTCCATTTGTCATTACTTTTGGTTGAAAGTGTTTTCATTACTTTAATCGCTGTGATCCTCCGAGTTACCATCATTTTCCACTTTGTTAGGCAGAAACGACAGCTAACCCTTCATCTGAAGCCTAAGAGAATATACAGATTCATTCTTCCTTTTCCTTCCCTAGTGTCCTATAGTCTTATAAATAGTTTGCATACTTGTAATAAATTTACTTCACTGCTGCTTGATACTGGGACACTGAAGATGTTTTCCCCA
>NW_006159461.1:3012828-3029006 GCF_000334495.1 Tupaia belangeri chinensis | reverse complement strand
GAACACCTCTTCAGTGGACTAGCTGGACGTGTGATAATTCAGCACAGTCCCTATGCAGTCTACCTGGAGATGGCATCACACCCCTCTGGCTGAGGGCTCAGTTCCCTCACTCCCCCTCCACACACTTTATTGCTGACTGTTGGAGGTAGTAGGTTGTCAACTGCTATGGTTCAGATGCTTTTATTCCCTCCAAAACTCATCTGCCGGAAACTTAATCCTTAGAGCTTCGTTGATGGGAGGTGGGGACCACTGGGAAGTATTCAGGCCATGAGTGAGCTGCAGTTGCTGTGGAAAGGGCTTGCAGTGGGATCCCTCTCTCCGTCTCCTGCCCTTCTGCTATGTGCGAATACAATGTTCTTCCCCTCCGGAAGACCCAGTGTTACAGGCACCATCTGGGAGGCAGAGCTGGCTCTCATCTGCTAGTGTCTTGGTCTTGGACTTTCCAGCCCCCAGAACTGTAGGAGAGTAACTTTCTGTTATTCATGAATTACTCAGTCTCAGGTCTAAACGTCCCCTGTACTTCTGGCCTGCTGGTTATGCAATGACACCCTCCTTGAGTTTCATTAATTTGCTGGAGCAATTCACAGAACTCAGGGAAATGCTTTACTTTTGTTTATTAGTTTATTACAAAAACTACTACAAAAGACATAGAAGAGCAGCCAAATGGAAGAGATACAGAGGGTACGGTGTGGGAGAAGGGGCACAGAGCTTTCATGTCCTCTCAAGGCACACCACCCTCGGGAGCCTCCATATGTTCAGCTACTGGGGAACTCTTTGAACTCTGCCCTTGGGTTTTTATAAAACATTCATATCTCTCCAGAGATTCCAAAGGTTTTTAGGAAATTTTTGCCACAAAATGGGAACAAAGATTAAATATATATTTTATGAGATTACAGTTGAAATTTAGCTCCTGTGTCTCTTTGTTTATTTTTGTCTGTATGTGCTGTCCGGTGACCATGTGGTGTGTCTATCCCTTTAGATTTAGCTGTCTTTCTTTTACATATTTTGGTGCACAAGTATTTGGTGCATAGATACTTATCATTGTTATATCTTCTTGGTGAATTAGTCCCTTTAGAACTACACAGTGTCCTTTGACTACTTCCCACTTTTATCTTAAACTATTTTGTCTAATATCAGTATCGCAGCCCTGGCCTCTTTTTGAGTTCTGTTTGCATGAACCAACTTTGGCACGTTTCTCGTAAGCACATATAGAAAGCTCCTGTTTTTTCAATCCATCGAGCCAGTCTGTGTCTTCCTTTGTTTTCTTAATTGATAAATCAGTGATTTTCTCTAATTATCTGGATAATTTTGCAATTACTTTCAAGATTCAATTTCTGTGAGGCATGTTGTTGGTCAAAATGACAAGATGGTGGAAACTAAGTAGGAAGTACATGTGGGCCTGAAGTTTTATCTTTCATTTGTATATTCATCCAAGATCATAAAACATAAGATGAGGCTTAAATATAAGTGTATGGCCATATCCGTGTATCACTATTATTGAATAAAACAGGGAGAATATCATACATTAACTCTGCTTTAATTACGAAAGGGAGTGACTTACCATAATTTGAAATGTTAAGAA
This sequence comes from Tupaia belangeri chinensis, assembly GCF_000334495.1. Classification (NCBI taxonomy): domain Eukaryota; kingdom Metazoa; phylum Chordata; class Mammalia; order Scandentia; family Tupaiidae; genus Tupaia; species Tupaia belangeri. The sequence continues at coordinate 3,027,424 of NW_006159461.1, read as the reverse complement.
ATAGTATACAAAAATGATCTGTCTTGAGCTCCTAGATCCTGAAGAGTGCCGTGTGTAATGAAGACAGAGTAGTAATTAACTAATACCCATCAAGTTTTTTCTCTTGGTACTTCTTACTGCGTCATATCCTTAGTAGTGGACTGACTTCTGTGTTCTAGTTGTCCTACCTAGAGACTGGATTATATTAAAGCATGATGTGGTTTAACAGATGCAATTGGCACAGAAATTCGTTCGGGTTATAGTGTCACTGGACAAATGTGCAGACCAAGCCTGATCACTTATCACACAGTAAGACAAGTTCTGAGGCAACCAGAGTTTGCGTAGTGAAAGGCTTGACGGGAGAGACCGACCAGGAGGGCCACAGAGTCCAGGCCTCTTACAGTACTGTATCTCCTCTTGATTGAGGGGCAAGTTAGGGAAGTTAGGTATATGGCAACGTGAGGGCTTTGGGGGAGGAACTTGGGGGCTTTCCAGAGCAGATTTTCTGATGCCAGTTTTGATGGATTGTGCTGTTTTCTTTTTTTTACATTTATTTTTATTTATTATTAGTATTAAATATGCTATAGGACATATGCTCTCACCAGAGTGTGACAGAGAGAGAGAGAGAAGAGAGAGAGCAAGTTGCCAGGTCTAGGACTTGAACTGCGGTTGGCCATGGGAGAGTCCAGTGGCTTAACCACCATGCCATCAGCTGGACCCTGGTGCTCTGTTTTCTTGGTACAGGATGGTCTCAAGGAAGATTTGGAGCAAGACACTATCATCAAGTCTGTTCTGGGTAAAGAACTCAAGACAATGAACCCTTAACTTCTAGATATCTTTAGTCTTTTTTTAAATCTTTATTTTAATTTATTTTATACATTCAGTTACATCATTTAGCTTGTAAAGTGAATTTACCCAACATGAATACACTTCACACCAGTCCAGTCGAGGGTACTACACACATTATCATCAATAGATACTAATCCTTTTCTGGTCTCATAAATGTCTGTTTTTCTCCTTAATTTCTTTCATTACAACTCTCCCCCCTCTCCCACTCTCTTCCTACACTGTCTCCAGTATCCATAACCATTTTCAATGCTTCTATGTCCTCTAATCTTTCCATTTTCCACATAGAATACAGACAGTCAGTGTATGTTAAGTGGAGACATACAGTGTCTCTCTTTCACAGCCTGGCTTGCTTCACTCAGCAGTAAATCTTCCATATTCGTCCACTTTCTATCACATGTCGAGGTCTTGTTGTTTCCTATAACTGAGTTGTATTTCATAGAGTATATGTGCCACACTTTTTCAATCCATTTATCTATTTGTGGACATTTGAGTTGGCTCTATGTCTTAACAATTGTCAATAATACTGTAATAAATATAGATGTGCAAGCACTTTTCCAACTGAGCATTCTCCTTTCCTTTGGGTAGATACCCAGGAGTGGAATTGCTGGACCATATGATAGTTCTATTTGTAGGTCTTTGAGGAACCTCCATATTGTTCTCCACAGTGACTGGACCAATTTACATTCCCATCAACAGTGTAGTAGTGTTCCCTTTTCACTATAGCTCCACCAAAACTTATCATTTTTTTTTTTTTAATCTTCACCATTCTGTCTGGGGTTAGGTAGTATCTCATTGTGGTTTTTATCTGCATCTCCCTTATGATGAGGGATGCTGAGCATTTCCTCATTTACTTTTTGGCTATTCATAGGTCTTTAGTAGAGAGTCATTTGTTCATCTCATTTCCCCATCTTTTAATAGGGTTAACCTTTTTATTTATTAATTTTTTTCAGGTAAGCCACTTGAGTTCCCTATATATTCTGGGTATCAGTCCCTTATATTACACAAAAATAGTCTCCCACTCCAAGGGTTGCCTATTCACTATGTCTTCTGCTGCACAAAACTTCTTAATCTGATGCAATCCCACTTGTCTATTTTGGGGATTATTGCCTGTGCTTTGGGTGTTTTATTTAAGAAGTCTTTGCCTACTCCAGTGTCTCCCAAAGTTTCCCCAGTGTTTTCCACCAGTAGTTTTATAGTTTGAGGTCATAGGTTTAGATCTTTGATCCACTTTGAGTTGCTTTTCTTCGTGGTGAAATATAAGGGTCTGATATCTTCAGTCTTCATAAGCTTCGTGTGGCTGTTCCTTGTAAAAGGTGACCAGTTAAGGCTATCACAGTGTGGTCACCACAGGATCGTAATCACAGTGCACAAATAGTGCTAATTGATCAGGAGAGAAAGAGCATAAGCTCAACTTATTGTATAAAGTAGATTACCCAGGACAGTAGGGCAAATTTCTTTGTTACCTGATAAATATATTTAAAATTAAACAATTTCCTTTTTTACTTCTCAGGTATATCTATCTATCTATCTCCAGGGTCATGGCTAAGGTCTTCATGATACAAACAGATCTGCACCCAAAGCAACATCAGCATCAGTTGTGCCTAGACGTGTAGGTACTGTGACCTGATGGGTTGTTTCTACCCAAGTGTCAAATTACAACCCAAAATGGGAGCCGAGCAAGAATAATGAAGAGTAACAATTTGAGGCACAGGTGAAAGACAGTTGTCTCACCACACTGTTGAAAGGAAAGTTAGATAACTTGTCCTTTGGAGAGTAACTAACCTTTTGGATTGTAGATGTCTTTCCAGGGGCTAGAAAACCCCCAGGGTCTCTAGATATTATCTCCTGGAGGTGTCTCGTGTTCTGGGTTTTCTTCTTATTGAAATGTACACCCCCAAGGAGAGAGCACCCACAGTCTACCTTCAGGGAGATAAGGGAGTTTTATTGTCCTTCCTGTTCAGACCAGGACAGTTAACAAGGAAAATGGCTGCAGAGCTAATGTGCATGGTGTGTGAAAAGAAAAATACTTCTAGCAGAAGTCAAAGCAAACATTGCTGCTGTTTCCTGTACCCATTCCCTGTCTCAGGAGCTCCAGCTTTATATAGGAGCATTTAGGATCCTGAGAAATGTTTCTTTCCTTACTGTAAATGGCACAAATTCTTTGAAAGTGAACACAACATTTTCTTGGACATTGTTTCTTCGTAAGCACCAGTGGTGATTCCTGTTATACTGGTAATATTCGGTATGAGTGCAAATCTAGTTAATTAGAACTTATTTTGGATGCTTGACTGAGCAAAATTCTTTCCAAATTCTAGTAAGTAAGTAGCATCCTATCGACTTCACCAAGTTAGCAACGAATGACTGAATTCTGTAACCAGAGGTCTATTGGACGGGATGATTGCATGGTATCCAGGAGAATCTGAGGATAAGCAGTGCTAAGTCTGCGGGTGAGAACATCTCTGTTTTAGATGGTGTGTGTGGAGAGAAGAACTGCTGTCCTCTGCTTCTTTATCACTTTAAGTGTGATTTAATTGGCCAAACTGCATAAGCCATTCCCCTTGACACACAAAGAGAAATGTAAGGATTAGTGCCACAAAAAGGCATAGTGGGAACACTGCGCTTGGAGACCCATTCATCCCACTCGGGGTCTAAAGGATCGACTGCACGCCCCACAGGGGCACAACGCAGACTCCTCACTGCCCCCAGCCCCCGTACCAGGTCCTGATGCCGTAGGCACTGGACCAACACTGGCGTCTGCCGTATTTCACTGGCCTGGCTTTCGTGTTACCAGAAGCACTAAAGTATAACTCAGACTATGTGACTCATATGCCAAGCGATTCGTCATTGAGAAATACTTTTAAATGAGCTCACTGGAAACAGAAACCGCACAGTTTAGGAAATATATTTTTCAACCGTAGTTAATTTTCACAAGCCTGGAATCGACTATTAACTGAAGGACAAAACAGGTCAAATATGCATTATGTATTAAATTATGCTTATATTTATAGTTATGGTCTAGCCAGACCAGTACATGTACCTATAGCAAAATTAAAAATACACAAATAATAATTTTGAAAAATTTATTTTGGCACACGAGATTGTTAAATTCTGCATTTTCACTAAACTTTTGGAAGATCACTTGTATACACAACTCGAGGAATCCGAAGAAGACTGTCGTTTTCAAGGTGTGCCCATCAGGCAGCAGCAGGTTGGGCTTTAGTTTCCATTCTTCAGTCCCAGAATGGAGTTGGGAACAACTGTGTTTCTAACGTCAGTCCCTGGCGAGGGTCCTCACCCATCAGAGCTAGACAGTCATGTACCCGAGATACGATGGCTGGTGAAGAGAAATGCTGTTAGTGAGAAATAGCGCTGAGCAGTGAGTACAAAGATGAGGTCAGGGTGGAACCCCAAATCTGAGCAGCCAGCACTTGATACAGGAAGTGAGGAAGGGCTCTCACAGAGGAGCTGGGAAGTCAGGCGTCCAGGGGGTGTTCCATGTCTGTGGAGGTCAGGGAGGTTGACTTTGAGGTGAACGGACAGTGTGTGCCTGGGTAAGCCAGGAAGGGAAGGGAAGCTTTTATCCTCACAAAGGCAAGGAGGACACACTTTTTCAAATGAAAAGCGTGAGCCGTGTCAGGGGTAGGTGGGACCCAGTGACACACAGGAGCATGCATATTCAAAACAAGGGCTACGGCCCGTTTCAGATTTTCCTCCGGAGAACTGCAGGATCAGATCTTCCTGGGCCTGCATGATCATGGATGAGAGAGGAGCAAGAACATTCCCAAACGATGCCCCAGAGTGGGGAAGCACTTTTCTATTGGCCTTGGCACTGGTGGGTGACTTACAAGCAGAATAACTTCGTTCTAGGCTATTTTCAAGGATGTTTACATTTAAAAATAGCCTTAGAAAAGAGAGTTTCCCTCTAGAACAGAGGGAAGGTGTGCGTACCACCTTAGGAGAGAGAGACAGGTTCCAAGGCCAGGTGCCCAGCGTGAAGGACGCAGTTCCGTGCACTCAGGAGCCGCTCAGGTAATGCCTCCCGCTGTGGCTGCAGGCATGCCTGTCATGGGTGCTGGTATTCGAGACGTTTCCTGTCGTAATTAACAAAGTCCTTTGTCTCTGATTCAAGAATATTATATCTTCTGGCTCTGACAGGCTAATTTTCCACTTGTGAAATCTCAGAACCTGCATGGTTCGTAATAGTCTGGCAGTGAGGCTGGGTGCCCACAAATCTCTGCTTCTGAGTGAAAAGAAGAGGAGGGCTTCATGAACCACATGATTGTTTTTTAAAACAGGATCTTGTTACATCCGCATCCTCTTACCTCAGCCTCTCCTGTAGCTGGGAATGTAGACATTTGCTACCACGCATGACTGTTCAGGGTGAGCGAAGATTGAACCCGGGCCTCCCACATGGCTTCAGCTAGCCAAGCAGCAAGGTCCAGAAACAGCAACCAGCCTGAGCTACGGCAGCCGGGCTCCACTTTTTGCTTCATTTTGTTTTGTCTTTAGAATTATTTTATTTAACTCTATTTATTTATTTATTTATTTATTTTAATTTGATCAGAGAGGGGAAAAGAGAGAGAAAGAGTGAGAAAGTAAGTCGCCAGGTCGGGGACTCAAACTGTGGTCAGTCGTGTGGGAGTCAAATGCTCTTAACCACCATGCAACCTACAGGCCCCATGGGCTTCACATTTTTTAATTGAAATTTTTGTTAAGAAAATTATAGATACTCATTACTACAATATCAGCTCAAAATAGACACTTTTGTCTACATCTTATCATCTAAAATCTAAAACGTCATCATTTAAAGGTGGGTTATATACAGAGGAGACTTCCCGGTGTAATACTCAACAGCTCCTGGGGCTCATCTGGTCCATCTGTGGGCCCCTGACACTCACATGGATGTTTGCCCTCCAGCCCCATGAACAGTGGGGAACACATACGATGACGATCAGATATTCTGGTTCGAGATAGGGGAGAGTGTACAGTTAGACAGTGACTGTCCACAGCAACTCTGGAACCCAGCAGAGAATGCCCTGGGTGTTTTAACAGGGCTCAGGACCTGGCCGGAATCTCTGTGGCCTTGACTCCGCCTCTGGGCTCCTGGTTCACCTGCTGAGCCACACTTTCCTCTTCATGAGAGGTAGCATGTGTTTTCAGCCAGAACATTCTATTAACTGCTTCCTCCAAACAGAATTTACAACTTATGGCATCTGGGAACTCCTTTAGTTTTATGTTTTCTATGTCCCTCTTATACTACAAGCTGATGGTGTTTTCTGCTGAAACAATTTTACTAATTATTTTCAGATTTCTCATAGATTTCAGGAGTAGTTACCCCATGAGACAAAAGCCATCTTCATAAATATTTTTGAGCGAGCTATTTCGGCCTTCTGCTAATCGGGCTAAGGGAAAACACCCCTAGGGTTCCTAACTAGCCTCTAGTTTTGTAGAAAGGGTCTCTGAAGGGATCTCCTGAATCTCTTCTAAGGACCTCTGTGTTACAATGTGCTCTTTCCGAAGCCTTAGCACACAGAGTGGTTGCAAACCCAGACATTTCCCATGTCCAAACTTCAAGACCCATTCAACTTTTAGCATATTTTGCTCTCTAGAGAAGCTGGAAACATTCAAAATCGTCTAGTTCTATTAGTTTTTTTTTTTTTGAGAGGTTTCTGTTATAGGGCAGATGCACTCAACAAAAAGACAGAGATAGAGAGACAGAAAGTGAGAAATCACCCCCCAGGGGGGATGGCCACGCTGTAATCCCTTCTCCTCCATTCTTCTCTCAGGATCTTGGGCATGCACGCACAGGCGCCCACCATGAGTTTAAGCCACCAGGTCCAGGACTCGAACCATGGTCCACTACTTGGGAATTCAGCAACATAGCTATTACACTAACTGCTGGTACCAAGTTCTATTTGTTTTCCTTTAATAGTTCTTCATCTAGTATTTCTTTTTCTTTTCTCCTCTTAAATTTAACTGTTTTCAGTTAAAAAAAAAAACAATTTCAACACCTTGCTCAGAAATAGCCATAGGATTACAAATCTTCAATAAGTTTGTGGAAAACAGAATTAAAGTATAATTTATTTGGATGTAAAAATTTTTGATATGCACGCATAGTTTTTACATTTACATTTTGCATTATGCATTATTATGTAAAAACTGTGCCTGGATTTCAAAAAATGTTTGCATCCAAATAAACTGAACTTTAATTCCATTTTCCGTAAACTTTTTGAGTCCCCTTATGTAAGTAGCTTCATGTCTTATGAGTTTTGGTCTCTGCATAATTGCAGAAGACAATTGCACTAAGCCTACTGACTGTTTTTGCCCCTAATTTTACCCACAAAAGCGCAGGTGAGGAATATCTCAGGGAGACAGTTTTGTTTGGCATGAGTTGCCTGGTCTCCTCAATGTGCTTTGCAATAAAGGGGTACTTTCTTTCCCCCAAAAAGTAACACATCATTAGAAACTGAAAGAGGGCATCATTTAGAGGTGTAATGTGTTTCTTAAATCCTCCGGAGCCCTCACTTGTCCAGATGTCAGCTGACAGTTAAGTCTTTTTCTAAAATGATTTAGTATTTCTTCATTATGCTCCTCCAAAACTCCATCTCTCAGTGACTTGACACTTCAAAACTGCTGTCACATGTTGGGTATTTATTAAAACATGCCACTTCCGGGACGAACATGCATATTAGCTTTGTCATCAAGATTACAAGCGAACAAATCACCACACGTGTAGCGACCTTAACCACAGGTATTACTTCAGTGTTCCTGTTGGTGAAGAGTAAAGACCTGGCTCAGCTGGGCACTAGCTTCAGGTCTTGGAAGGTGACAGTCCAAGTTTTGTCCAGGCTGTCATCTCATCTGATGCTTGGTGTCCTCTTCAAGGACTCGGCAGACCGTGGGGCTGAAGCCTCTGCTCTTGGAGGTCGCTTGTGACACCCTAACATAGAGCCCTTTCCACAGTGCCCCGGGCCGCCTCCGCACAGCCGCTAGGTGTGTGCTCCTGCTGTTTCCAACTCCTTAAATGGCCTATCTGATTAAGCTCCTCCAGGATAATATTCCTTTCGATTAAATTAAAGTAACCAATGAGGGACTTCAATTGCATATGCAGTATCTCTTCATCTCGGCAGTGAAAAGTTACATAATTACAGAAGAGACATGACTCCCGTTCCCGGGCTCTTCCCACACTCTGGATGTGCAGACTGTACCAAGCTGTCTGCCACTCGGCCTCATGCGAGGACTTGCACTTTTTAGACGTTTTATTCTGTCCTCTTTATTAGTAACTACTTAGTGGTTACTCCGCAATTCTCACTCGTACTTCGGGATTCTATTAAAACTGCGATTGCCATCTTAGTCCATGTCTCGGCTGCTGTAACTATCTTAGACCGGACGGCTTATGAACAAGCCATTGCTCTCTCACCACAGGCCTGGGGACAGGACGTGTAAGATGAAGTAGCAGCAGGGTTGGTGCCTGCAGAGTCCACTTCCTGGTTCACGCATGGCCATCTTTTGCCTTAACCCCACAGAGTGAAAGGGCCAGGGGAGCTTTCAGGGGACCCCCTCATAAAGGCACTGACCCCCTCATAAAGGTTCTTTCATGAGGGCTCCATGGTCATGACGAAATCACCATCCAAAAGCCCCACCTTCAGCACCACCTCACTGGGCATTACGAAGCAGCGACTTGGTTTTGGGAGGACACGAGCCTTCGTTCTATAGCAGTTACCTCAAGCAGCATTTTGTGGTCATCTAGACAATGAGTGTGCATTGTATGAACCAATCTCTTCACTTCTCTCATTTTGTGGTCATCTAGACAATAAGTGTGCATTGTATGAACGAATCTCTTCACTTCTCTCATTTTGCACAGAGCCTAGCAAATTTATGCAGCCAATTAAAACTGGTGACAACAGGGAAAGGAGGAACTAATGTAAATTCATTGTATTTGTATAAGTAAAACATTAAACTTTTTTTTTTTTTTTTTTGTTTTGTTTTGCCTGAGGGCATGTTACCAAGAAAGACACAGAGAGAAAGAGGAGAAGTGAGAAAGCACTCCCCAGGAGGGATGGCCACACCACAATCCCTTCTCCTCGTTCTCCTCGCTGGATCTGGGACATGCACATACATGCCACTGGCATGGTTTTCAAGGACTTGAACTGCACAAAGATCCGGAAATTAACCCCAACCACTATACCCTGGGTAGGCCCAAGCCCATTAAGCTTTAAGGGGATAGTGCATTTTGGTTCCTGAAATAGATCAAGATATCATTATAGCATATAAACAGTTATAGAATTTTGATAATATAATACTTTTATCATTCTAATAATTAGAAAACAAGAAATTCTCTAGTAATCATATTAATCTAGGCAGATATTGCCCTAAAATAGACTCCCAAAAGTATAATGTCTCAAATGTCACATAAGTTTAATTTTTTCCCACCTGACTATCTAAATCAGTTGCTCCAGGTAACTTCAGTCCACACCATAATACAGAAATGTTTTTACAACTCTAACCTCTGCCAGGGTCTGAGAATGAAAATGCGTCTAATTGAGAGGCTAAGCTAAAGAAACCTGAGCGCACTTCATTTCAGCCCACATTCTGTCAACGAGGTCCAGGACACGGTCACCATCAGAGAAGCACGGAAATGTCACCCCTGTGTTTGCTCCTTTCATGTACTAACATTATCTCTAAATCTTAGCGTTTTGTCTCTACTTGCTTGGGCCGCATATGACGATGAAAAGTTGCTTGTTTTACAATCAGGTCTTAACATATAGACGCAGTTCAGTGGCATATTCAAGGTCACAGAGTGAGTGAATTTTAGAGTCAAGTTTAGGATCCAGATTCCCAAATCGTATTTACTAACTTACTACAGTCCTTAGCACAGTCTAGAGAAGATGGCTGGCTTGCAATTCATCTTTGACTCAAGCGAGACATGGATCTGGATGTATCATCTTATTCAGGGAGGAATAGAGGTAACAGAAAATTCCAGGTTTAATTTGGGTTGTTTGCTAGTATACTGTAAACAGTCATATCAACATTGGATTTAATTAGCTCTTCAAGAAATTTACGCAAATCTATCTAGATATTATTTTGTTACCAAATCAAAGTACTTTAATATACAAAAGTAATTAAAAACTAAATAATATATCTTCCTTTGAAGCAATTTCTTTAAGCCCTATGAATATATTAAATTTAAATTTATTTTATTTTCCTCGTCACAATTTAAAAATTTATTTCTTTTTTATTTTTGGCTTTTCAGGAACAACATACAATGTAGTTAAAAAAGAACAAAAAAAAGGTAAATGGATTAGAAAACAGAGACAAAGTCATCATTATTTCTAGATAATGATTGCTCACATGAAAAAGTCTATGGAAATCAACCAAAAAACATTAGAGGAAAGAAGAGAGGTTCAGTAAGGCTGACCACATAAAATAAGTATACAAAGATGTACCACTTTTCCACACCCTCAAAACAACCATCTGGAAAATATTAGAAAAAGGATTTCACTGTATAGCAGCCAGACATATGCAATACCAAGGAATAGCACTGAATGATTACATTTAAATCTCCTAACCACATTTCCTCTGCATATTGATTCGTAGGATTTTGGTTTCAAGAAATGGACTGCCATTGGTATGATAGACAGCACAGGGACTCGTATAGGTGTGCCCATGTCCTGTTCTCTGCTATCTATGAATGCGTGACCATGTGGAAAAGGAGCCTTCCGGATGTAGCTAAAAGTGGAGAATGTTGAGTCGAGGACATCATCCTGGCTTATCTAAGAGTGTCTGCTAATAATCAACGAGGCCTTACAGGGAGAAGCTCTTGGTCTGGGGTATATTGAAAGAGGTGGGGGGAACCAGCAGTTAGCGTAATGGCTATGTCACTGGACTCCCACATAGTCGACCGTGGTTCGCGTCCCGGACCCGTTGTCTTAAAATTCACGCTGGGCGCGTGTGCGTGCGTGCCCAAGACCCCGAGAGGAGAATGGAGGAGAAGGGATTGCGGCGTGGCCATCCCCCCTGGGGGGGTGATTTCACGCTTTCTGTCTCTCTGTCTCTCTCTGTCTGTCTGGCGAGCGCACGCGCCCTGTAGCGAAAACCTCTCCAAAAAAAAAAATAAAATAAAAAGAAAGAGGTGGGGAGAATGTGGCGGCGTGACCATGGGAGGATGGAAGCAGAGGAGAGATGCCGCCCTGCTGGGAAGATGAAGGAAGAAGGGGTTATGAGGTCAGGGGTACCTACAGCCTTTAGAAGTCCAAAAAGGCAAAGAAAGGGACTCTCCCCTAGAGCTCCCAGAGGTGATGCAGCCTTCTGACATCTTGATTAGCCCAGTAGGACCCGTTGCAGGCTCCTCCAGTGGAACTATAATCTAATAAAATTAAACCACTAAGATGTGGCAAATTTTGTAGCCAGAATAGGAAACTAGTACAGGTTTTGGTATCTAGAAGTGACATCCTATACAAAGTAGCAAACTCTGTGGTTGTTTCTAAAGTAGTTTTAAAAGTGTAATGCAATAATGTCGATTCTTCTCTTTTGCTTTCTGTTACGCTTTTTGAGTGAAAAATTTAAGAATAGACTTCCAACAGTGTTTTCCCAAATACTTAACTCCAACCAAAGAAGCTGAGCAGGAGAAAATCACTCCTTCCTACATTAATAGAAAATGCCTTGCGGAGTACAGCTCTCCTTAGATGAAAAGGCAGAGCCGTTTCTCAAGATCGTGAATTGCTCTTGAGAATCTTCTGCAGGTTCTCTGACTACACACCTCTGCCCCAGAAGAGGAGGTAATCACTGTGTGTGTCTCAGGAGATGCTCTTCCCAGCGGAACAGGACACTCTCGAGCTCTCCACCTTGGACACCATTTTACCTCCTGGAGGGTTTGCGTAGAGTGAAAAGTGCAGTGTAGACAGTGTGTGTTATAACAGTACCAGCTTCTCTGCACTGGCAGAAAAATAGATGTCTACAAGGACGTAAATATCATTTGTGATTCCTGCAGGTTAAATCTATATGGTTTTAAATCCACCACTGATTTACTTAACTGGAATTAGTGAAAAGAGTATTCTATGCTCAAGAAAAATGCTTTTACTACGGTTTGTTTTCTAAACTGTTTAATTATTCAGATGCTAGGGTTTATATAATATCATTTTAATTGTGTAAGAACTTATTCTAACTATAACCTGAGATCAAGGAGAATGTATTATTTATGCAAAAGTAGAAACTAAGAATACTTTAAATGGAAATGCAAGTCTAAAGTTCCATAGAAGAAGCAGTTTATCATTTTGTTTTAATTTGTTAGTAAGAGAAATGCTTTTCAGAAAAAAAAAAAAACTATTGTTATATTTCAATAATTTGTTTATTTTGATAATGGCTCTTTAGTCATTATCCTTTAACAGAATAAGAAATTATGGTCAATGCCTCACTAAGCTAAGTGTTTAATAATTTACCTTCCTGTGACCAGTAGATGGCACAATGGTTACATCCTTGGACTCCCACATAGTCAACCACAGTTCGAGGCCTGGACCCTGCGGCTTAAAACTAACACTGGAGGGGTCGGCAGGTGGCGTGGTGGTTTAGGCGGCTGGGCTCACATGTGGCTGCTCACAGTTGGAGTCTCAGACCTGGCAGCTTACTTTCTCACTTTCCTTCTCTCTCTCTGTCTCTTTCGCCAACTCCAAGAAAACATAATAAAAATATGGCAATGGATAAAATTAAACAAAATAATTCTTAAAAAAAAAAGAAAAGAAAAGAAACCTCACACTGGGTGTGAGTGCATGAGTGCCCACAATCCCAAGAGGAGGTTAGAGGAGAAGGGATTATGGTGTGGCCATCCTACCCGGGGGATGATTTCTTGCTTTCTGTCACTGTATCTCTCTGTCTCTCCAGTGAGCATATGTGCTTTATAGCAAAAATCTCACAAACAAACAAACAAACGAATAATTTGCTTTTCTTTGTATGGCTCTTATTCTTCATAAAGTTTTATGAAATGTTTGATGTGTAACATTAATTTTTGTTGTTGTTGTTATTCTCTGAAATTGCATAGCAGGAGAAAAATCGTAATGCTATCAGAGTGATAAAATTAAAATAAGGGGTAAGAAATGTGATGTGATTTTATTGCATTCATATTAATTTCAAATATATATTTGCTTAAGGTATTAAAGGATGAATTATTAATACCAATAGAATGTTCTATAATCATACTTACAATGTCCTACTGCCAGATTTCATAAATCATTGACCCAAAAATACTTGATCACATTTATGGCACAGTAATATATATTTAGAGATATACCGTTTACATTCAATCTAGCAAATTCCTGGGACCAGCAGTTGGCATAATGGCTATGTAGCTGGACTCCCATGTAGTCGATCGCAGTTTGAGTCCCAGACTCAGTGGCTTAAACTCACGACAGGCACGTGTGTGTCTATATCCAAGATCCTGAGAAAAGAATGGAGGAGATGGAATTGTGGCGTGATCATCCTTCCTGGGGGGTAACTTCTCGCTTTCTGTCTCTCTGTCTCTCTCTGTCTTTCTGACGAGCACATGTACCCTATAGCAAAAACCTCTCAAAACAGAAACAAAACAAACAAACAAAAAACCCCACCAAAACAAATCTAGCAAATTCCTACCCTAAATGTTTTTAAAATTATTTATTTATTTTTATTTATTAAGTTCTGTTTGTTATTATCATTGTAATATTATTTAATTTGCTATGGAGCACATAAGTTCATCAGAGAGAGACAGAGAGAGAAAATAAGAAAGCAAGCTGCCAGGTCTGGGACTCAAACCATGGTCAACTATATGGGCGTCTAGCCCCTTAACCATCATGCCACCTACTGCACCCACCACCCTAAATGTTTACAAACTGAAAACTGATAGTTAACACACCTTCTCTTTTAGTGTATTAGTATGTCGTGAGGTTTTTGGTCTATTCAGCCAACTGTTCTAATGAGAGTTTCTGTCCTCCTTAGATACTTACCAGCCATGTGTTCCTATCTGGAACCACACTCTGTGAATTAAGAGACGTACTAGGTTACATTTATTATGGCGAATCCTCCTGTCGGGCCCACCTCACTTCATGTGTCAGTGACTTTGCATTCTTACTTGGCCAGGAGATTTCTTGGGCACTGCCACTGTGTATTTGAACACATTTTAATCTCACCACCCAAAATAAATGTGGCCAATTGCTTAGAACTTAATTAGAAAGTGTGGATTAATCCGTGTTTAGAAGAAACCTCCAGCTGTGAGAACTACAGTTGGAGACAGAGGAGGAACTAGGTTTGACTCCTGCCTTCTGCACTGCACCCCCTGTGAAGAGGAAATGGCTGTTCTTGGCCCTCTCCTTCCCTTCCCACTCCGTTCTGAGCACGGGAGAGGTGGGTTTACGAAGGCCAGCTCAGCCACCGGGACAGCCTCTCTTTGCTGTTGCTCGCTATCTACATCTCCCCACCTTACTGCACTAATTGAAATCCAGCTCCCTGTGGAGAATCCCTGATCCTGCAGCCACCTCGGCTCGATTGAATTTCACCCGTAAGTTCTCATCCTTCCGAACTTGGCAGTGGCTAGGTATCGATGCTGCTCCTCAGCCACTTCCACATCCCCTGTCACACACGCGTCCACTCCCACTCAGCCGCCCACCCGCCCGGAGACCTGCAGACTTCTGCCCATTGGGATGGTTTTGGTCCCTAGATCCTTCTGTCTCCAACATCAGCCCTTCAATCCCTGTCATACAAGAGAAAATACATTAATGTGCCCTGGCCTTTGTAGTTACCTTTT
>NW_006159461.1:3003609-3008299 GCF_000334495.1 Tupaia belangeri chinensis | reverse complement strand
TTATTTATTTATTTATTTAATAGTGTTGGAAAGCAACAGAGAGAAAGATAGCCAGACAGACACAGAGACAGAAACAAGTACCTCCAATGGATTTTATATTATAAGTCACCCCCAGGTTCAGCCTGCCTGGGAGGTGGACAACACGTGTGTTCAGCATACCCCGTGGGGTTCGGGATGCCACCTGGGAACCCCCATGGGAGTCAGCCTCACAGATCATTTGGATTTCCTGCCCTGTACTGAGCGGCCCCCATCCAGGCTCCTGCCCTGTCCCTATCTCTCGGGCTCCTGTGAGCACACCAACACCTCATTCCAAGAAGCCTGAGGCGAAGGCGATCCAAGTCCCACACCTTCCCTACAGCCCCGCACCAGCCCAGCCACAGGACACCTGGACGCTAGTGAAACGTTTGATCCGTCCCTTCACCTAACCTAAGTGAGCTGACGTTCACCCAGCTGAAAGTAACACCCCAGTGTTACTCTTAGCCCTGCCACCTGTCCTCAGCTCACATCAGAGTCTCCTCTGGGGGAATAGCCACACTAAATTCATCTCTCCTATCCTTGCCTGTCCTCATTTTGGGACATGCGGCTGAAGACAGATACCAGGCATAGGGGCCTGGCCCACACTGAGGTCACAGTGGCTGACCTCCAGGAGACCACCAACTAGCCTGCACTTCCTCCCCCTCCCACCAGCCCTCTCTCTCCATCTCTCTTTTTTTTTTTTTTTTTTTTGAGAGGTTTTTGCTATAGGGCGTTCGCCAGACAGACAGAGAGAGACAGAGAGACAGAAAGCGAGAAATCACCCCCCAGGGGGGATGGCCACGCCGCAATCCCTTCTCCTCCATTCTCCTCTCAGGATCTTGGGCAAGCACACGCACGCGCCCGGCGTGAGTTTTAAGCCACGGGGTCGGGGACGCGAACCGCGGTCGACTACATGGGAGTCCAGCGACACAGCCATTACGTAACTGCTGGTCCCTCCATCTCTTTTAAAGAAATTTCTGCTGTTTCCTTAAACCTCCAACACCACTGCCCTCCTCTTTAGTCTCAGAAAACATTTTCGCTTCCTGCTTCACTGAGAAAGTTGAAGCAATCGGAGGGGAACTGAACTCACCTGCCCACCTCCCTGCTTCTGCTCCACAGAGACTGTGAAGTGGCCCTGTGCTGTGAGCTCACCCAGCAAGTCCTGGGTTCTGGATTCTTCCCCTCTCTCCTCTCCTGGCAGCAGCATCAGTTCCCTCCCTGCTGAGCCTTTGTGATGGCCACCCCTTTCTGCCTTCCCTTTTAGACTACACCTTACCAAAGCGAGTCTACTCACTGTCACCTTACTGAAAGGGCGTCCCTAGTCTACTCACTGTCCTCAGTTACACCCGCCCATCTGTCTTCCCCTGTCCAGCAGTAATTTGCTCCCACCCCCCAACCACAGCTTCCTTTATCAAGGGCAGGAGCAGCGCTGCTTGCAAAGTCCCGGGACCAACTCTTGGTGTTCATGGTAGTCGGGCCACGGCACTCGACACAGGTGGTTAACCTCTTTTCATTTGTCTTTCATGACATCAATTTTTTGGAAGAATTATTTTATTTAACTTTATTTATATATTTATTTATTTACTTAAATTTTTAATTTTTTTTAAATTTTTTAATTTTGTATACATTCAATCACATTATTTAGCTTACAAAGTGAAGACTTCAATCTGTGAACATTTCTCCCCAGTCCAGTTGATCAACATAGCTTCAACAGATAGCACCACACCTCTCTGCCCCATCAATGCTCTGCCTCCGTAGCCCTCCTTATTTAAATTCTGACCAGAGAGGAACAGAGCGACAGAGTAAAAGAGAGAGGGAGGGGAAGTGAGAGAGCAAGCCACCAAGTCCAGGACTCCAACCACCATCGGCCACGGGGGAGTCCAGGTCCTTAACCACGACACCACCTGCCATTCCCTCATGACATCAGTATTGTCTGGGTCTTCTCCTGTGCCATTTTTGCCTTATCTTCTTCTCCACTACCCCCCAACTCCTGCTACTCCAGGACTTTCTCATTGTGTCTTCTGTCTTCGCACTCTGTGCACGTTTATCTAATTTTAAGGTTTCACATGTCAGCTGTTTTTTAATAGTTTATCCTTTAACTATTAATTTAATTTAATTTATTTATTCATTTACTTAAATTTGACCAGAGAGAGACAGAGAGGGAGAGAGAAAGTGAGAAAGCGAGCCACCAGGTCCAGGACTCGAGCCGTGGTTGGCCATATGAGAGTGTCCAGCACCTTAACCACCACGCCACCTGCTGGTCCCAATAGTTTTTTGTTTAACTCCCTGGAGCACTTGAGCTCGCCAGAGAGAGAGACAGAGAGAAATAACGCACTCTTGCTGTGGGCGTGGTCACACCACAACTCCTCGATTTCTCCTGTCAGGATTTGGAGCATGCACATATATGTGCCCACGGGGTTTCCACGTCGCTAGGCTGGCATCCAAACCACGGTCAGCATGTGGGATCCACCTCACGGCCCTGCAGGCCGATTTTAAACGGATGAATCAAGATTTTACATAAGGAAACTTGACTACTCCTTCGAACTCCAGAAAGCCTTCTCAATTTTTTTCTTGATATCTCCACTTTCTTTTTAAGATGTCCCAAATTGAACTCCTCATTTCCCCCCTCCCCCACCCAAAGTTGGTTTTCCCAATGCTCTCTGTGTTTTATAGAGGCCTCCCATTCCTGGCGGTAAGACCAGAAACCTTCGCTTAGCTTCTTTGGCACCGTATGTTGGAATTCTCCTTCCAGAGTATATCCAGAGTCCGTCCACTCCCTGGAGCCTGCCCTGCTACTGGTCTGTCCCAAGCTCCTGCCATCGCTGGCTGGATTACCACAGAGCATTCTTAGCTGGTCTACTTTCTTCCTTGCTTCCTCTTCCAGTCCAAACACCAGTCAGATTGCCTCTCTCCATTCGGACCCCAGTGGCTGGCCTGACCCAGCGACAGCGAAGAGCTTCACAGTAGCCTGTGACGTTGTGCACGTCTGGTGTCACCTCTGCCTCAGCATCACGGACCCTCCTGCCTGAATCACTTCTCTAGCCATAGCAGCCTCACCCTCTCAGAACATTCCCGGCCATTCCTTCAACTCCAGGCTTTGCCTGTGTCGACCGCTCTGCCTGGATGCTCCTACTCCAGACACCGGGGTGGGGGACTTTCTCAGTCTAAGCCAATACTCAAATGTCCCTCTGGTGAGGCCCGATGGCAGTCTCAGAGAAACGTGGCAATACTTCTTTCTTCTCTTCTTTTTCTTCTTCAAGCTGCCGTGTCCAAGACTTGAACCATGCTGTTAGCTATGTAAGATCCAGCTGCCTTAAGCCCCAGGCTATTGGCTATCCCCCCACCAATACTTATCTTCCCTTCCCTTATTAATTTACATTTTTCCTCTAGGACTCTTTAGATTTTTAGATTTTTGCCATAGAGTGTATGTGCTTGCCAGAGAGAGGGACAGTGGGAACTGACTCCCGGGGGGGATGACCAGGTCCTTCTCCGTTCTCCTGGGGTTGGGCAGGCACACACACATGCCCAGTGTGATTTCGAAGTTGCCAGGTCTGGGATTCCAATCGCAGTAGACCAGGTTGGAACCTTGTACCTAAACCACCATGCCTGTGGCCTCAGGGGCTTCCTACTTTTTAATATAACACATATTTCACTTTTTTTTTTCATTCTTGGCTTATTTGAAGTGGACTCTAAGCTATATAATTGCTGATGTTTCTGTCTGCTCGGTGCTATATCCCTAGTGTTTGTGAGAGAGGCCTGAATGAACTGCTCCGTTTCTGAGGCCTGGGGACAGGAGAAATACTGATGACCAGTGGCCTGAAAGTGTCCCCCTGAGGGCAGAGACTGCAGGTGTCATTATAGCTGCTATTTCTCTTGGCAAATAAGAAAGTAAATAAATAACCTTGCATTTTACTCTTCTACTGTGGACCAGGATGTCCTGGAACTATTTTTGTCATGAGGGAAAAGAAAAATCCAGCCTTAGAAAAAGAACTTGTCTGAGAGAAAGCTGACCGTGGGCGGGGGAACACCATGGGTGGGAGAATACCATGGGCGGGGGAACAGCACCGCTCGGGTTTGAGGTTCACGGCGGCGCCTGCTGCCAGCTCCCCGCTTCCCGGTGCCGCAGGGGTGTCCCTTCCCCTCCAGACTCCAGCTCTCCCTGGCTGCCTAATTTCAGAATCTGGAAAGCAACTTTATGGACAGCCCTCTGTGGGGACCAGTCAGGCCATTGGCGAGGTCCCCGCTGCAGGGGTGAGTGTGGCTGAGTGACTGCTGGCTGGGCAGCTGGCAGGAGGGACGGGAGGTGGCTTCCTGCAGCTGGCGCGGGAGGACAGCGACATAGGTCCCCCTGACACTACACCTGCCCTTCTCCGGGGGGCGGCTTCCTCCTGAGCCTAGCTCCCTGTACATGGGCTCACTTGGGAACCGCTTTTCTCTGAAGCTCTTGTCAGTTCATTTTCTTAGGATTGCTCTGAGAGGAAGATGCACATAGCGGGACTCTTGAGGAAGTCCTGTAAAAGTAAAACACCAGTGAAGCATCTGTCATGCAGCGGGGCCCAGGCTGCAGCAGGGCCCAGGCTGGGGCGGGGCTGGGACAGGCGGATTTCCTGCAGGGGTGTGGCCCTGACCGTGGCCCCAGGATGGGGGAGGCAGGGGGCCCTGGTTGGCGGGGCTG
>NW_006159461.1:2982997-3003546 GCF_000334495.1 Tupaia belangeri chinensis | reverse complement strand
CGGTTCGTCGGAGTGTAAAGCAAGCTCAGAAGCAGCCCTGGCCGGGTAGGTGCGCACCCCTCCCTGACCCAGGGCCTGGGGGCAGATTCCGGACTGTGCAGTGAGGCCGGGCACCTGCTCCGGGAGTAATGGCCACACTGCGTCCTCCTGCCTCGAGGGGCCTTCAGAGGGCAGCCTTGAGAAATGCCCTGCTCCCACCTGCTTTTCCTTCCGTGGTGACGTGTTTGCTTCTGAAATAAGCTGCGCACACACCCCCACGGGCGCAGACGGGCCTTTTCCACGCGGAGCACGACTGCCCACCGCCCTGTGTTAGAGTACTCGGCTCAGCCTTTCCCCTCGGCCGCTGTGAACGGCAGAGCCCTGAGCTCGCAGTTTCCAGCCTTCTTTCTAGAGGCTCAGTTCATTATTCTGCCCTTTTCAGGTGCCCGTTATAACTCTTGAACTAGTTATCTGACCTGAACATAGGAAGCCTAGTCGTTTTTCTTTCGTTCGTTCTTTTCTCTAAGAGATTTTTGCTATAGAACACATGCACTCACAGGAGAGAGAGACAGAGAGCTGAGCAATCTCGACCCAGGGGGATGGTCACACTGCAATCCCCTCTCCTGCATTCTGCTCTTGGGATGTTGAGCATGCATGCCCAGCGTACATTTTAAGCTGCCAGGTCCAGGACTCGAACTGCAGTCCACGACATGAGAGTCCTGGGACGTAAGCGTTATGCCATCTGCTGGTCCCAAACCTCATCATGTTCCAGTCTGTGCCGACACCTCCGGAACCTGAACCTCCGACAGGCACCCGCGGTTTGCCCTGTCCTCTGTCTTACCCCGGCATGGCCTGCTTTCTTGTCTCCTGGCTCGTAAATACTGGTCAGAATGCCACTTCTCAGCATGTGGCGTCCTTGGAGACTTCGGATGTTATCTTCTTCCGTCAGCGAGGATTCGCTTTTACTCCCGGCCAAATCAAACTACAGGTCCGATTTAGAGGGTCCCGGCTGGGATGCAGCCGTTCTCGAGGCATGGCCTTCATCAGTCGTCCGTCCTGTGTCCTATCCTGCTGGTCATTTCCGTGGGGGCTCTGGGGTCCCACGTGTGCTCCCCAGTCCGTTGAAGCCGGTAGGACTCGCTGCTCGGCCTCCCGGCAGCCGTTCCCCAGGGAAGTCCTGCTGAGGGCAAGTGGCACTGAAGGGACTCAGCCTGGCTTTCTGCTCTCTGGGAGCTTTGGTCTCTGTTGCCTTGGTAACGTCGCAATGCTTAGAACATTTTCATCCTCCTTTAAACATTTCTTTTTTTCTTTTTTTTGGAGAGTTTTGTGCTACAGTGCGCATGCGCTCGCCAGAAAGACAGCCAGAGACAGAGAGACAGAAAGCGAGAAATCACCCCCCAGGGGGATGGCCATGTCGCAGTCCCTTCTCCTCCATTCTCCTCTTGGGATCTTGGGTACGCACACACACACAACCGGCATGATTCTAAGCCACCGGGTCCAGGACGTGAACCGCGGTCGACTACGTGGGAGTTCAGCGACATAGCCATTACGCTAACTGCTGGTCCCTTATCCTCCTTTAAACGTTTCTGCCTGTTTACGCCTTGTCCTGCATAGAGGTAGAACTGGTCTGTGACGCGATGCCCCACCATTGTCCTGCTTGGAATGAACTTACCTTTGGTATCATCTCTTCTCTCCTGTGAGTCCTGGGACTGTGGCCATGGCTCCTGCCTGGAGTAACTCACACCCCTCCACTAATTACAGCCTCCCCAGCGTGGGGCTGACACAATCAGGCGGTCTCTCTCAGACTGAGGGATGACCCCAAGCCCAGCGAGAGGCGGCCTGCTCCAGCAGAAGGAGCTGCTTAAGCTGGGAGTGGAGACCAGCAGATGAGGTAATGGCAACGTCCCTGCACTCCCACGCGTTTGACTGTTGTTCGAGTCCTGGACCTGGAGGCTTGAAACTCACACCAAGGGGCCAGCAAGTGGCATGGTGGTTAAGGGTGTGGGCTTTCACGTGGCCAACCAGTTTGAGTCTCAGACCTGGCGGCTTGCTTTCTCACTTTCCCTCTCTCCCTTTCTTTCTCTCTCTTACTTTGTCCCTCGCTGGTCAAATTAGAAATAAATAAATAAAGTTAAATTAAATACTTAAAAATTATTAAAAAGTAAAAAGCATTTTGTTCTTCTAAAAAAAAAAAAAAATCACTCACACCGTACACATTTGCCTATGTTCCCAAAGTCCCGATAGAAGAATGGAGAAGGGGTTGCAGCATAGCAGGGGGATTTCTTACTTTCTCTCTCTCCATCTCTGTCTCCGGCGAGCCCACACACCCTATAAAATCTCTCTTTAAAAAAAATAATAAAAAAGCGCAGAGTGGCCTTTCTCCTGAGGTCCGATCAAGTGTGGAGATGCTGCAGCTGCAGGACCATGCCCACGCCACACGGGAAGCGTCCCCAAGCAGTCTCTGCGTGGTGATGGGGAAAGCTTATGTACAAGTTCATGAATTCATTTCTAACAAAAGTAAAGAGCCTAGTGTACTATAGTCATTTTGCTGCGGGAGCTTACTATTGGCTTCAGTTTCATGACTTGTTATGAATTTGTCTTTCCATAGTAGACTGAGTGTTCTTCATCAGACTCCTTAGGGCCGTACCTTAGGGGTTAAAGGAACCAGATCCCACATGGCCAACCACAGTTGGAATCCCAGCCCTGGGGCTTGAAAAATACCCTGGGCCCATGTACACGCATGCATTCAATTCCAGTGGATGGAGCCACCGAGGAGAAGGGATCCCAGGGTGACCCCACTCCATTTAGGGGTGTTTTTCCTCTCTCTCTCTCTCTCTCTCTCTCATCTCTCTCTCTCTCTCGCTGTGTCTGTCTGGCTAAAGCACACACCCTCTGGCCATTAAAATAATAAAAAAATAAATGATTGCTATCTATACAGAGAACTCTTAAAATACAATAATAGAAAAAAATAAAAACAACCCCATTAAAAACAGGAAGACATGCAGAGGGCGAGTAAGTGCCACCATGGTGGGGACTCCCACGGGGGCACAGGAGGGTCTTTCCTCTCAGTTCTGTTGTGAACCTAAAACTGCTCTAGAAAACAAAATCAATTTAAAAGAAAAACTAATCAATTGAAATAATTTTTAAAAATTGTTACATGGTGCATGCACAGAGGGAGTCAGAGGCGGGGAGAGAGAAACTGAGACAGAGGTGGAGATGGCTGTGCGGTCCTCCATTCTCCTCGCGGGATTTCGGGCAGGTCTGCACGTGTGCCTCACATGTTTTTCAAGCTGCGAAGTCTGAGACTTGAATCACGGAGCTGGCCATGCAGGAGTCAGTTGTTTCAGCCCTTACACCACTGCCTGGCCTTCAAGTGAAACATGCTTTAAAATAATAAAAATAAAATTGTTGCTGCGTAGTACAGATTTTCCATATCAGACATGTTTTGAGATAATTACACACTTAGCATGAAGTAAGTAAGCTTTCGAAATATCTTAAAATGATGGATGTTTGGAACTTCTCATAATTTTATGTACATAGAAAATTGTCTTCTTTAATTTTATTTGTTTCTAAAATATCCTCTTTCTGTTATACCTATATTTCCCACTTAATTTTGTAAAGATTACTTAATACAGTTTTTCTGTAGACTTATTTGCATAACACAAATAGGAAGCATTTACTGAAAATGCTTGTAATCTTTCTAATCATCCAATTATTTCAAATGACTCCTGGCAATGATGAAACAAAGTCATGTCTTTTGATCTTTTGGCACCTCTGCACAGTTGAAGGAGCCCTTTCCCTTGGGAAGTTGAATTTTTGCCCAGAAAGCAAGTGAGAAAACATATCCCTTCCAGGTCTCGTAATTCCGCTGCTAACAGAGAGCCTCTGCTCACTTTCCACATCCACACATACCCAAACTGCTTTCGAGGATGGCGTTTCCTGAGTAATAACAGTCACTGTTCTTGATAAAAATTATTTCAGTGAACTTTATCTTATCTATTTATTTACTTATTTATTTATTTTAATTTGACCAGAGAGGGACACACAAAGAGAGAGAAAGAGAGAGAGAGAGAGAGAAAGCAAGCCACCAGTTCCAAGACTCGAACCGCAGTCAGCCAAGTGGGAGTCTAGCGCCCTTAACCAACACATCACCTGCTGGCCCCTCCATTGTTTTTAATATTTCAGCTTGCACCAAATTGTAGGTATTGGAACACACAACAAATTCTGTGTCACAGTCTTGAGAGTTTTAAACACTTCCTTTATATGATGTGTACACCAAAGCATTCTTTTTTTCTGTTTTGCTAATGTAGAGAAGGCATAAACAGAGAAACTGTGATGTTCATCAGATCACCTTAACACCAAAAACTTTGATTTGAGAAAGAACAATGAAAGTAATAAATTCATGGTAACTAAAACATCATCTCGTTACAATGGCCCTAGAATGACAGGCAGTCTAGCCATGCTTGCCAGCATGCTCTCTGCCTATAAAGCTCACACAACTCTTGGTTATTTAATGAAATCTTCGTGGGAAAATGGATATTAATAGTATACAGTGTATGGTATTTTTAAAATAAAAATGTATAGAATATAATGCATGAATAAACAGTTTATGAAACATCTGGGCAGTCATTGAAAAGCCAGGCCCCTGCATCTCCACCACCCAGGTCAAGAAGAGTAAGGCACCAAAAGGCATAGTGGTTAAGGTGCTCGATTCACACACGGTCTGCCACGGTCACGTCCTGGACTCTGCAACTTGAAGGTCACTCTGCAGGTGTGCACATACATGTCTAAAATCCCAACAGAAGAGTAGAGAAGGGATTGTGGCAATGCCATCCCCCGGGGGGGGGGGGAGTGATTTTTCACTTTCCGTTTCTGTCTCTCTCTGGCATGCACACATGCTTTATGGGGGGAAAAAAAAAACATTAAAAAATATCAAAAAATCGTGAAGTTTTAAAATACCACTGTATTGGGGCAGGCAGGTGATAAGTGGTTGAGGCATTAGACTCCCACATGGCCGACTATGGTTCAAGTCCTGGACTTGGCAGCTTGCTTTCTCGCTTTCCCTCTGTTTATCTCTTTCTGTTGTTCTATTGTTCATATTTAAAAAATAGTAATAATGATGATGGATAAAATTAAATAAAATCTTTAAAAAACACTATTATTTAATTGAACAAATTAAAAACTTTGTTCTTTTGTATTTAAAGATGACTAAGATGTATTTTTTAATTTATTTTTCATGGTGTACACCCATGTCAGGGACTGTTGAGGTTGTGTTGACCTCATAGATCAAGCTGGGACTGAGTATTCTCTTCATGTGGTGTCAGTTCTCTTCTCTGGAAGACTTTACAAGTATTTGGATCATTTTTTCCAAGCAATTAGTAAGAATTAAAGGTGGGCTCACCAGATCCTTGAGGTTTTGTTGTGTTGTTTTGTTTTGAAATATTTTAAATTACTAATAAACTTTTCTTACTATTGATAGGACGATTTTTTGAAAGTTCTTTTCTACATCCATTATGATATTCTTCTAGGACCTGCCTTTTGTTTGAATTTTTAAAATAGCAAATTATTGCTCATAATATCTTTGACATCACTACAATGTGTATAGCGTCCAGTCCCTTATGTATTAGTGCCTCATGCCTGCTGTTTCCCGGAGTCTCATATTATTAGGCCTATTAATGATTCCTCCTGCTCTTAGTGAATGCCTACTTCATTAATGCCGGTATCTAATGCTTTTTATTTATTTATTTTTTGGGTCATCCACTCTATGAGTCTAAATGTTGTTCTAACTTCTTGGTCTGGACCCCTAGACTGTCGGTTTTCAGACTGAAGATGCCTGCATGTAAACTGGAGAGTCTTGAGACTAGTCTTTCTTGAATCTCTCAAATTTATGTCATTTCTCATTATCTTTTAGTGGAAAATGTTTTCTATCTTCCTTTGTGATTTTTGCTCTAACCTGTGGAAGCACATTGCCCAATTCACAAATAAATTGGGGGGAAAGGAGATTTTTTTTTTTATTTACATTACTCTGTAATCTAAATTCTATTTAGAAGACAACATATTAGTATAGGTAGAACCCTCTCGCAACACTTCCGGTGCCCTCGAAAATTATTTGTGCTCAACTTCTGTGAGGAACCACATGGCCCAGACATGAAGTAGGCAAATTTTATGAATTCTGTTATTCAAAACTTCTGTGCCTACATGGACTTTTTACTCTTATTGGTTATTCAGGGGATTATGCCCAGCTCCCCTACGGTTCTCCTTTTGCCCACTCGTCTCGTTGTTTTGTTCCATCTGCGTCTTCTAACCGAGCTAGCAGATGCGTGAAATGTAAGCTGGAAATGTCTCTATTCCTACACATGATTCTTGACTTATTTCTACTTTGTAATAGTAGCTTTGCTAGACAAGTTTATTTGGGGGTTTTGTTTGTTTGATATACAAGTCTTCATTCTTTTCTTTACAAACTCTCTGTGCTCTTAAGATTTAAATTTGCCTTAGAGAGACAGAATATAGAACTGTCTTTTTTGTTGTTGTTTTGTTTTAGAAACTTATGTGCTTTTTAGTGAATGTGAAAATCTTTATAGGAGCACATTCATTCTCTTTACCCACAGTATAATTTATATCATTTTTGGGTTACCTTCTACCATCTTAGTATGTATTTTACATTTTTTTCATAAATGTCTGCTTCTTTTCGGTCTCATTTTTGATTAATATTTAATGTTTGTGATGTTTCCTTTTATATTTGGAGTACTATGTTTCCTACTAAAGGAATACTCTCCTTTTTATACTTTCAGTAAGAGATTACTTTAGAGATCACACTATTGGCCTGTTTTTAGATTTTACTGTGGCAGTTCCCAGAGTGTGTTTCATGGATGCTTAGAGGTTCCTCGGACACTGCATGGTTTCTACAAGGTCACAGCTGTTTTTCTGATAAACCATGGGTGATATTCTCCTTTTTCACTCGAAGTCTCTCCTGCATCTAGAGTGAACATTTTCCACAAGGTAAATGATGTATACTATCGTAAGAGGATGACTGCAGAAATGTGCTAGAAATCATCTGCCTTCTATTCAACTAGATTAAACTAGACATGTATATGAACATTGCCGTCTATGTAAAAGCTGTAACTTAAGTTTTCCTCATAAAATTTATTTTTATCGTCATTTTAAATGGATTAGTATTTACATTTTAAAATGTATGGCTTTATTTTCTAATATGAGAACTATTAGACACATACATAAAACTACCTTCAAGGTTCTTGTGAATGTCAAAGGAACATTTTTTGAGAGTGTCAAGAAGTGCTTATTCCAGAAATTTCACAGCGGATGATTTACTCTCTTATAGCCTTTTACAAAGAGCTTACTTTAGAGATGACTACTTTTTCTGAAGTAGTTACTTTAGTGGTTACAAAATGTATCCTTGACTACTAAAATATGGTGTCTAATGTTACTTCTATCATTTTCCCTTACAGCACAAGAAACTTAGATAATTTTTTTTGAGAGGTTTTTTCGCTATAGGGCGCGTGCGCTCGCCAAACAGACAGAGAGAGACAGAGAGACAGAAAGTGAGAAATCACCCCCCAGGGGGGATGGTCACGCCGCAATCCCTTCTCCTCCATTCTCCTCTCGGGATCTTGGGCACACACGCACACACGCCTGGCGTGAGTTTTAAGGCACCAGGTCCGGGACGCAAACCGCAGTCGACTACGTGGGAGTCCAGCGACATAGCCATTACGCTAACTGCTGGTTCCCAAGAAACTTAGATAACTTTGAGAAACACTATCTCCTGTTGAATTTTTGCTGTTTTTCTTATGTTGTAAGAACTATTTTTTTATAGGTTTTTGCCTTAGGGCATGTGTGTTTCTTGAAAGAGAGAGACAGAGAGATAGAAGAGAAATGAGGAATCACTCCCTGGGGGAATGGTCACACTGCAATCCCCTCTCCTCCCAGGATCTCGCACACACACGCACACGCACCCAGTGTGATTTTCAAGCCACTAGGTTCGATACTCAAACCGCAGTCAGCCGTGTGAAAGTCCAGCAACGTAACCACTATGTCATCTGCTGGTCCCAAGAGCTATTAATAGTAGTAAGTGCATGCAAAACTTTAACACCCATTAGCTCCCTCTGTTTCCCCAGTATTTCTACCATGTAATCTCTCCGATAGAAAGTTTGGCCTTCAGTGTTGATTTTACCCCTCTAAAACTACATACTATGAAAGTGTGACTTCGACTTTCATCTTAAAAAATATTTTTGCTGTGTATGAAAATTGTCATTTTCTGTGCATTGATATTTATGCATTGTAATATAATGGCTTTTCTTGGTTCATCTAAGTTGGTTGTCGATCTAATTATTGCTCCTATAAAATATATATATATATATATATATATATATATATATATATATATATTCCTGACTTCTGGCCACTTTGAATGCGTTCTTTGCTGTCTGTTTCTCTGAGGACACGATGCAGTGCCCAGGTGTGTTGTATTTATCTTGCTCTTGCTTTGTCTTTCGGATCTATGTATGGACGCCTCTTTATCTACTAGAGGAAACCCTCACCATCACCTCCCTAAGGAGATCTTCTGTCCATTTTCTCTCTTCTCTCTGCCTGGAGGGCATTTACTTCTCATCGTAACACCTTTTTCTCTTATTCTTGTCTATGTTTGCCAAACTTCCCTCCTTGCAGCTTCATCCTATAAGTCTCTCCTGCCACAACTTTCAGTTCACTATTGTTTCTTCGGCTACTTCTAATCTGTCCTCAACCCCAACTGTATGTTTTTAAATATCATATTTGTCTTCTTTTATATGGGAACACTTTATAATCAGTTGTCCCAGATGTCGTCTGATGACATTGTCAAGTTTCCCTCACCTGAATTCTTTTTTTTTTTGAGAGGTTTTTGCTATAGGGCATGTGTGCTCACTAGAAAAACAGAGACAGAGAGACAGAAAGCGAGAAATCACCCCCCAGGGGGGATGGTCACACCACAATCCCTTCTCCTCTGTTCTCTCGGGATCTTGGGCACGCACACATGCCCGGCGTGAGTTTAAGCCACCAGGTCTGGGACGGGAACCGTGGTCGGCTACGTGGGAGTCCAGCGACAGCCATTACACTAACTGCTGGTCCCCTCCCCTGTAATCTTGCACATGGCAGCACAGTTCCATGGAGAAAGCACAAGAGCCTGGAAGGTCTGCACAAGGGAGTCTGTT
Organism: Tupaia belangeri chinensis; assembly: GCF_000334495.1. Taxonomy (NCBI): domain Eukaryota; kingdom Metazoa; phylum Chordata; class Mammalia; order Scandentia; family Tupaiidae; genus Tupaia; species Tupaia belangeri. Next base: position 2,994,364 of record NW_006159461.1, on the reverse strand, counting down.
GTCCACCCTTTGTGTTCCTTCTTTTCCCCTGGTATCTTAATCCCTTCATGTTTGTTTATTGCGTTTCAAGAAACCGTTTTTTATGAAAACTTATTGTCACACAAGACAATGTCAGCATCATCTGGAGGACTTTCCTTTTCTTCAGCCGGGAACCTGGAGAGTGAAATCTGGGATCCCATGAACCACCGCAGGCTGGCTCCTGGGTCTTCACGATGGCTGGAGTCTGGGCTGCAGTCCCGGCCAGGGCTGGCTGACCCTGCCTCCCCAGGGCCGTGGGGCCTGCCTTCTGCCAAGGCTCGGGCTGCCAAGGCACCGCTGGAGGGCAGCACCCCTTCCCATTCTGCCCTGCCCCGAGGCTGATCAGAGCAATTCCGTTTCTCACGTGACGTGTGTGTACATAGGTTGCAAAGGTGGACCCCAAATTGGGATTTGTGATTCACCTCTCAGTTTTCGTAGTACTACAGATTTTTCCTGCGTATTCTTCAATATTTTATAAAATATACAGTGCTTTTTAAAAAGTTTATTTATTTATTTTTTTCCATGAGTGAGAGAGAAATAGAAAGAAAAAAAAAAGATCCCTGAAAAGGCTGTGATACTGTGAGCCACCCCCTCCTCAGCCAGGACCACAGGCACGAGTGTGCCCCGCGGACTCTCAGGGCTCCGGGCACAGACCCTCCCCAGCTGTGTGAGCCTCACGGAGCACCGTGTCCACCGCTGTTCACAGTCGGGCCCCTCCTCAGTGCTTTCAGCACGTTTCCCCCTGCGGTGTCCAAGGCGACTCTCGGTGGTGGGTTGTCCAAGTGGCCTCACACCACTGCTGGAAGGGCCGCTGGGTCATGTCCTTCTCTCTTAACTCATCCTGACACCGCTGTGTATATACATAGACGTGTATGTACTGACCATTCAAATAAATTAGTTTTCTTTAAGGAATGGCCAGTTAGTAAGCTTCATGTGCTCTCTAAAATTGCGCTAGTTTGATGAAGTATTCTGGCCATATAAATAATACGAAGTAGTTATCACAGCCAGTCCTATTACATTATAATTAATCAATGAAGTCCATGAATAACTCATGATGTAAACTTCAAAGCATACATTAGTAATATGAGAAATTAGATAGCACTTAATGTAGTTAGAAGAGCAAAGGACCTTGGTTCAAATTGCAATTCTAACTTATACCAAGTTTGATTTAATTATTAAGCTAACTTATTTCTTCCTCTTCTTTTCTTCTTTTCTTCTCCTTCTTCTTTTTCTTCTCCTCCTTTCTTTCTTTTTCTACAGGGCATATGTGCTCACGAGAGAGACAGAGAGAGAAAGAAAGAAAGTGGGAAAATAAGAAATCACCCCTCTCCCTCTCAGGGAGATGGCCACTCTGCAATCTCCTCTCTTCTACTCTCCTCTCAGAATTTTGGACATCCATGCACATAAACCCAGTATGATTTTCTTTTTTTTTTTTTCTTTTTTCCCATTTATTTATTTTTACATTTTTCAAAATTCACTTTACATATCAAAAAATTGTGGCTCATACTCCATAGTTCTTGAGAGTTAATAAACAACTTTTAAAATTTCAAGCTACTGAATTTTAAACATAATGTTGAAATATTTCTTATAATTTTGTTTGCGGCTTGATAACAATAGAGATGATATGGTTTTAAATATTTTTGAGAAAATATTTAGATGTCAATTACTCTAATTGTTGGAAAGCAATGTCCAGCACACACGTTAACCTTCAGGAATGACATTGCAGTCAAAGCCCTGTCCAATAATGAGTATGTCCAATTCTGATTTAGTGCAACAAGCATTATTAAACTTATGCAAATAACCCTTCTGCCACAAAATAAGAATACTCCCAAATACTTCCAATTCCAGAGGGGTCAGGAAGGAAGAAAGTTTATGTTTCCATTTAAAGAAACAAACAAGAAAAATATCTTAGCAAATTGCTGAACATATCAACAGCTCAAAAGAAAGTAAAATGTTTAAATTGGGAAAACAACGCATAGTAAAAAAAAAAGAAATCAGTAATGTTTTACTCAAAAGTCGTAAAATTCTATTTTGCGATTTCAGTCTTATGTTCAAACTCTCTTCTGTTGAATATGCAAGTGTGGCTGTGGTCCAATCTTTCCGTTTAAATCCTGGAAGTGAACATTCAACGTTATTGTTGATATTTGTTGTCCCTAGCATTGAATTGGTCATTTTCTTGGTTGTCTTTTGTTCTCTTATTTCTGTATGTGTCTTTAGTTTTCCTGGTAGAGCACTCCTTTCAGAATTTCTTGAAGAGTGGGTGTGATATTGGCAAATTTTTTCAGGTCTTGTTTATCTGAGAATGTTTTTATACTTTTTTTCCATATGAAAGATAATTTTGCCTGGTAGAGTATTCTTGGTTGAAACTGTTTTTCACTTAACACTTTGAATATATTTTCCCATTCTTTCCTTGCTTGCATTGTTTCTGATGAGAAGTCTGAGGTTAGCCTGATTGGATAACATTTATAAGTAACCTGATGTTTCTCTTTTGTCAATTTTAGTATCTTGTCTTTTTCTGTAGATTTGGCCAGTCTGGTTATGATATGCCTTGGAGAAGATCTTCTTGGGTTGATTCTATTAGGAGACCTTTGTATTTCTCGAGGCTGGATATTAGAATGCCTCTCTAGATTTAGAAAATTTTCTTACAAGAGTTCATGGAATCAATGCCCTTATTAGTTTCCTTGCTTTCAGGGATAACAGTTATCCAGATGTTTGGGTGCTTAATGCTGTCTAGTATTTCTTGTATAGTATTCTCCTTTTTTGGGGTTATTTTATCAATTTTTTGGTTGTTTTTTTCTAGTTTTGCCTTCAACATCTGAGATTTGATTTTCTGCATGGACTAATCTGCTTTTAATACTTTTGAGAGAGGTTTTGATTTCCTGAATGACAGCCTTCGTCTCTAATAGCTCCATTTGATTCCTTTTTATGGTGTGTATTTCCTCTTTCAGATCATGAAGAACTTCAACACCTCCTGGAACTCATTGTCTCTTTTCTCCTGCATCTTCTGGAGTTCATTATCTCTCAGCTCTTGTATCTCATTTAGTTTTTTCACCACGAATATTCTGAATTCTCTATCAGACATTTCCACGAGTTCTACTGCACAGTGTGTGGATGATGAGGGATTGTTCTTTTCCCTTAGAGGAGAGAGATTTTCTTGATTTCTTATGTTTCTTGTGCCTCTGTGGTGATTTCTGGTCATGCTGTGACAAAACCTCTCCTCCACTTGTCAAAACATTTTGGGAGTCTAGGAGATGGAGCCTAGAGCATAGCTTCTCTGAACACGCCAGGACACACCTCAGCTTTAAAATGGCTTCTTACCTAAATATTTTGGGAATCTACCACCCAGTATGATTTTCTAGCCACTGGGTCCAGGACTTGAACCATGGAATCAGTATATGGGATCCAACCACCTTAACCTCCTTACCACCTGCTGACCTCAAACTAAATTTTTTCTTTAATTTGTTAAATCAGAGACTTTATATCTCAGAGGCTTACTCTATGACAAACTGAGATAAAAACATAATGTAAAATGTAATTATTTTAGAGTAAATACAGTCTAATGGAAAGAAGATGGAATCTATAAATAAACAGAAGTTTATTTCAAATTCCAGTGATGTAATTTGTCAACTGTGACCACAGTAGTGTGGTGTAACAAGCTACCAGGATTCGGTGGGCTTCAACAATAGGTGTTTACTTCTCTCTGCCAGTGAGCTGGCTGCTGAGGCGAGAGTGGGTGAGCTGGGTCCAGGCCAGGTGGGCTCTGGCCTGCTCCACCATCTGCCTCACGCATGCACTTTTTATAGCAATGGTAGAAAACGTGTATACGATACCAAGCCTGACTGCTTGTGCCATGGACATCAGTATTTTACTGGTCACAGCCCAAAGTAAATAAATAAATAAAAATAGCAGAATAAATGAAAACCTAGGAGGGAAAAAAGAATTCAGCCATCCTTAAAACCACGGTAAATGATCGGAGCTGGGATGAGATCCTCCCACAGAGAATTGTAGCAAGAGAAATGAGTGACGTGTGGACACATTGCCAAGAAGGTGTAATAAATGTCATCAAATGTAAAACGTGTGCATGGAAACAGAAGAGAGCAGTGGCTGTCAGCAACGACTTTCCTGCAGAACTCGTCTGCCCGTGTTTGGGAGCTCGGGGCAAGAGGGTGGATGGGCGAATACTCGCGTGTGCTGTGTTCTCGAGAGACCAGTGATGAGATGAGGGGTTGCTGACCTCCTCTGTCCAGCGCAGGGGAGGCGTGGCGCACCCCCAGTGCCAGTCACATAGGGCGTCTGTCTTCCACTGGTCGGCTCTGCTCACCTGCGCGGTCTGTGTCTGGAACCCACTCCTCTGTGATAAAATGCCACTAACCGGGAAACGAATGGGATGACGCAGTGGAGTCGATTACAAATAAGAATTTTTTATAGTAGGGACTGGTAGAAAGTAGGGAGTGTAATTCACATCGACCGGATTGCATAAATGAGCACACACGTGATAAATGCTCGAGAAATATACATGAACTGGGGAGAGGTCCGCACTCACTTATTGAAGATCAGTCTGGTTCAACGTACTTTCTTGTATCAATTAGTTTGATAACTTTACAAGAGATAGCACAAGATATGCAAAGTTCACATGCGCTGTCCAGAGTACTGTTTTGACAGTTCCTAATATGCAATTTCCCTGCAGATCGTCTACATGGGCTGGTGTGAAGCACGAGAACAAGACCCTCTACAAGACCGAGTGTACTCGCCGTCTTTTCTTGCCCTCAGGGGTTCGTGTCTTTACAAGTTCCTAGCACCTCCAGTAAGTGTTTTGATCCACACGTACCCCTTTATCCCATGTTGTCAGAACAGACTGATGTCAACTTAACAATGCCATGCAGCATATTCCCAGTATGTATTACGAGTCACATGCCGGGACGTCGCCAGACTCCCACATAGTCAACCACAGTTCGGGTCCTGGACCCGACAGCTTAAAATTCACACCGGATGCTTGTGTGTGCATGCCCAAGATCCTGAGAGGAGAGTGGAGGAGAAGGGATAGCAGAGTCCCATCCCTCTGGGGGTGATTTCTCACTTGATGTCTCTCTATCTTTTTGGTGAATACAATGACCCTATAGCAAAAATCTTAAAAAGAAGGAGAGAGAGACAGTGGTACAGCCGTAGCAGGATGCTCTGCGGTGGTAGACCCACATGAGGGGGACCCGGGCTCACATCCCGGGCTGGCCAGGGCTCAGAGTGGGTCATGGCATGAGGACTCTGCTGGGGGCGCCTGTCTTCTGTCTCTGTCTCTTTTTTGGAAGAAGTAATCAAACTGAAAAAAATTGAAGATATGGAAAAAGTAGAAAACAGTTTGGATTTTTCTAAAATAACTTGCTAAGATATGTGTTCTGGCATTCACTGTAAAGTCTTTGAAAAATCTGGAAGGTATTTCTGTTTAGATGAGAGAGCAAATCCGAGAAATAACAGAATGGAGGAGAAGGGATTGTGGCGTGACCATCCCCCCTGGAGGGTGATTTCTCGCTTTCTGTCTCTATGTCTCTCTCCGTCTGTCTGGCGAGTGCATGTGCCCTGTAGCAAAAACCTCTCAAAAAAAAAAAAGAAACATTTCTTAGTATATATTAGTGCATGCTGCTAGTTGAATAAAAAATAAAGACGTAAATTAAGAGAAGAAGAAAAGTGGAATAATCAGTGAGTTTAAAGATTCATTTACATTACTTAACATGTTTATTAATCTCTTATTCTCAAAGAGACTTTTAAGAGCCCTTTTAGGGACTAGCAGTTAGCATAATGGCTATATCACTGGACTCCCATGGAGCTGACTGTGGTTCGAATCCTGGACCCAGTGGCTTAAACTCATACATGACGCATGTGCATGTGTACCCCAGATCCCAAGAGGGGAATGGAGGAGAGGGGATTGCGGCGTGGCCATGCCCCCTGGGGGATGATTTTTTTGCTTTCTCTCTCACTGTCTCTCCCTGTCTGTCTGGCTAGTGCACGCACCCTATAGCAAAAACCTCTCCTAAATAAATAAATAAGCCCTTTTAAATTTATTTCACACTTTTAACTACCAGTAGTATGTTTTTAACTTACATTTAATTTGTTTTTAGTAAGTAATAAATTAACCTCAAAATGATAGTGTTCTTTCCAGTTAACATTAAATCCGTCCCAATCTTAGCCAGACTGCTGGGGTGATGCAAGTTTAAATCAGGCAATTCTATCCTTGGCAAAAATCAGAAATAGGGGTTGGGGAACTGGCACTTAGGACTCCACAGTGGATCTGCGTTGGGCAGGTCACTCTAGATCAAGCGAGTGCATTTCTGATAACGAGTTCCAGTTCCTGGGGCGTGCACTACGGAAGGCCACGTACAACATTGAGAGCCCTGCCTTTGGAAGCACGTGCAGAACTGTAGATGCTCAGTCAATGTTTGTTGAATACAAGTACCAAATGCCAACCATTTAAGTGTTGGTCTAATAATACAGAGGGTCTAGGGGTGGTCATTTCTGACTCACTGGTATTTTGAATGTCTGCATCTGTACAAAGGTCAAAGCACCAGGAAGACAGGAAAGGAAAAAGTACACATCAATATTTATATATTTTTCTTGATTCCTATGAATAGACAAGAAAACATATGTTTCAATCACAAGTAAGAGAAACCGCCTTACTGCAGTGTTGGCATTTGCACAATGTCATACGACATCTTGGAATGACATTTTTTACAAATGATGTATTTTTAAACATTAAAATCAGGGTCCAGCAGATGACATAGCGGTTACGTCACTGGACTCCTACATGCCGACCGTGGTTTGACTACCAGGCTCAGTGGCTTGAAACTCGTGACAGCCGTGTGTGCGCGCGCGCGTGTGTGTGTGTGTGTGTGTGCGCGTGCGCGTGTGTGTGTGCCCAGGGTCCCAGGAGGAGAATAAAGGAGAAGGGATTGTTGTGTGGAGATCTCCCCAGGGAGTTTAATGTCTCACTTTCTCTCTCACTGTCTCTGTCTCTGTCTCTCTGTCCAGCAAGCACATACACCCTAAAGCATAAACCCCTGGGGGGGAGGAAAGAACTAACACTAGTGTGGATACCTAGTATTCTTTGTAGCTGATGGTAAGCTGAGGAAAAGAGATATATGTGTGAAATGAGAATACACTTATATGTAGAGAATACATGAATTATTTAAAATATGTGAAGACTTTGGGCAAATGAAATTGTTGCATATGGCATAAAATGGTTGCTGAAGGAGGAAGAGAAATAGTGGTCAAGCTTAAGCAGAGGAAAGTAAAATACTATACAGGGGCCTTTACAAGTCTAAATTCAAAATTTACAAATTAAGTACTTGCATCTCTGACAATTTCACTTACTATGCAGAAGGAAATAAGAGGGAAATAAGGGCTTTCTTTTTAAAAACAAACGACCGATTATGTTTTTCGTCTTTCAAAGGTGACCACTTGGGACTGGACCCGAGCAGAGAAAACATTCTCAGTTTACGAAATCATGTGCAAGATTCTCAAGGTATGATCAATAAGCAGTCATCTTTCAAGGGTGTTTCCTCAACAAACAGTGGTTCTGGGCTTCCAAATAGCTCAGAAAAACGAATAATACATAAAAATATAAGTTTTTACTCACCACTTTACTTGACCCATAAGAGTGATACGTGTTTGTGGAGAGCAGTGCGGTCTCTTGCTAGACGGACACAATGCGCGGTGATGGCAGGAGGGCAGGAGGCAGACCGCCATCCCGGACAGTCGCCTTCACTGTTGTGCGGTGGTCGTTTACAATCCTCTCTTCTAGCTGTTCAAGATAGACCTCGAGTTGCCACGACCTCTGCTTTCTCTCCTGCGCTATATTACTCTGGGAGGCGTTCCACTCACCTGCTTGCTCGCTGGTACCCAGCAACCCACCCCTCCCTGTCCTGCCCATCTCCCTTTCCTCTCCGGCTTTATTACCCACCATTCCACTCTCCATGGCTAAGCAATCCGACCTCTTATCTTCCAATAAGGGAAAAAGCATGGGGCACTTTTTCAGGTGCCTGGCTTATTTTACTCGGCATGATTTCCTCCAGGCTGATGTTCAGGAGGAAGAAAGTAGACCCTTTATAGACCCCTATTTCTCTACAACCTAAACCATTAGTCCTTTTTTTTTTTTTTTTTTTCTGCGTGAAATACAAAAGAGAAAGATTTCAGTGGGCCTGAAATTAGAAAATACAGACGACATCAAGACAAATACAGAGAAAGGTTTTGTTTGTTTTTGTTTTCTACTTTTTTTTTTTTTGAGAGATTTTCACTGTAGGGCGCGTGCGCTCGCCAGACAGACAGAGAGAGACATAGAGACAGAAAGCGAGAAATCACCCCCCAGGGGGGATGGTCACGCCGCAATCCCTTCTCCTCCATTCTCCTCTCGGGATCTTGGGCACGCACGCACATGCGCCCGGCGTGAGTTTTAAGCCACCGGGTCCGGGACACGAACCATGGTCGACTACGTGGGAGTCCAGTGACATAGCCATTACGCTAACTGCTGGTTCCCTCTACTTTTGTTTTTAATTTCATGGTTTGACTGAGTATGGAAAAGAATATACAAATGTCATAGATGGATTAAATTTCTGTGATAGCAGGAGAGTTGCAATTGCAAATGAAGAGTTCTATAAAATTCCCAATTCATTTTGCACTCTTTTTAAAGCAGTTCAAAGGGGAATCATTTCTAGAACATGAAGAATGATCCACATTCAGTTCCTACTCTAAGGTTTGCAGGCTTGGAAGTGCCTCAGATTAATAAAATTCTTGCTTAAGGTTGACCTTGTTTCTACCAATGAAAATGGAGTCCCCTGGGCTTTCTATTAGTTATTTCTCTTCCAGCTAAAGACTCAGTAGCATAGAAAATGCTGGAACATTTACAGTATAATGAAATGTATCAAAAGTGTACAAAAGCAGAGAGACAAAAAATATGACTGCCTGAAAGTGTCCATAATTTTTCTTCCTTACCAAGAACTTTAAAGCTGAAGTTCTCTGTAGTGCAAAAATCTTAAAAAGTTGATCATTTATTACTGTTTATGGATGAATTTTATTGTGAACCTAATGATGGAAAACAATCCGAAAGGCTTGAGTTTGTTAGTAAAGGAGATTCTGGCAATTCCTAAAATGTGTATCACCATTTGAGGATAACGAGATAAAATCCAACTCCGGTTTTTTAAAATAATTACCAAAACAACTAATGAAATAGTTTTCTAAATGTATAATTTTGCAGAAAGGGCTAATGAAATTGGAAAGAAGAACAAAAGAAAGGAAAAAAAAAAAAACAAGGAGGGAAGGAAGGAAAGAACCACATCAACAAGTCTGTTTTATTTTTCCATTTCTTGTTCATCCACTCAAAACTTTTTCATTTAAGAATATAATATTTCTATATTTTATTTATTTTTATTTCACAACCATTCATGGAGTAGGTACATGATATTCATAAGCTCCTTTTTATTTTTAAAAATATATATTTTAGTATTTTTATACATTCAATCACTGTATATCATTACAGCACACAAAATGAATTTTCCCAGCATGAATGCATTGTGTATTAGTACAGTTAAAGCTATTGTCATATACATTATTATCAACAGATAGTTTTCCATTTTTGTGTCCCTTAGATGTTTTGTTTTTTTCTTTTTTCCCTTGACTCCCTTCCTCTCACATCCCCCCATTACCCACCCCCCTCCCACCCTGTCTCTGGGATCCAGAATTGTTATCTTCCAATCTTTCAGTTTCTGCTATAAAGTGCAGACATTCGGTATACATTGAAGACATACAATGTCTCTCTTCTAGACTGGCTGGTTTCACTTAGAAATAGCTTCCATATGTGTCCACTTTCTATCAAATGTAGAGTCTTATGTTTTACAGCTGAGTAGTATTCTGTAGTGTATATGTGCCACAGTTTTTCAATTCATTCCTCTGTTTGCGGACATTTGATTTGGTTCCTTTCTTAGTAATTGTGAATAATGCAGCAATAAACATGAGTGTGCAAGCACTTTTCTGATTGATTATTCTCCTGTCCTTTGGGTATATACCCAGGAGTGGGATTGCTGGATCATATGGTAGTTTCATTTGTAGGTCTTTGAAGAACCTCCATATTGTCCTCCACAGTGGCTGGACTAATTTACATTCTCACTAACAGTGTAGGAAAGCTCCCTTTCCACATAGCCTTGCCAGCACTTTTCATTGTTTTTTTTTTAATCTTATCAGCCATTCTGACTGGGGTTAGGTGGTATCTCATTGTGGTTCTGATTTACATCTCCCTTATGATAGGGATGTTGAGCATTTTTTTATATGTGTTTTGGCTGTTTATATGTCTTAGAGAGTTTTCTGTTCATTTTCCTATCTTTTAATTGGGCTGATAATTTTTTCTTTTTTTTTTTTTTGTTTTTGTTTTTGTTTGTTTGTTTTGGTAAACTGCTTGAGCTGCTGTATATTCTGGTTGTTGTCAGAATACAGGTTGTCTTTGTAAACTACATTTAAGATGTAGTTTACAAATAAGTTCCCCCATTCCAAGGGTTGTTGATTCACTCTAATTCTTGTTTCTTTTGCTGTGCAGAAGATTTTCAACCTGATGTAGTTCCACTTGTCTATTTTGGGATATGGCCTATGCTTTTGGGGTCTTATTTAAAAAGTCTTTGCCTTTGCTGATGCCTCCAAGAGTTTATCCTGTGTTATCCACAGCAGTTTTATAGTTTGAGGTCTTAGGTAACCTCCTCTTAAAAAAAGTTTTTAAACATTACAAAAAAATCTGGTTTATTACAATTCCTTAAGTAAAGGTCATTTTAAATAGAGAATAGAAATTATGTCTTGCTTCATCAATATATACAAACACTTAACTTTTTATTTCTCTTTGTTAAAATATTTTTGGCAAATTTAGGATTATGCAATTCATGTTCTGCTTTATATTGTGAAATATATTGTGAGTTTTTTCTATAAATTAATATTCTTTTTTAAAAATACTATATAGTTTTTTTTTTTTATCCTTTGAGTGGTTTTGCTATAGGATGCATGCTCTCACTGAAAAGACAAAGAGAGACAGAGAGATAGAAAGTGAGAAATCACCCCCCCCCTCCCAGGAGGATGGCCACATTGCAATCCCTCCTCTTCCATTTTCTTCTCAGGATCTTGGGCACACACACCAGGCTTGAATTAAAGCCACCAGGTTGGGAATTCTAATCATGGTTGACTTCATGGGAGTCCAGTGACATAACCATTATGCCATCTGTTGGTCCCCCAAAAAACCTATACAGCTTTTTGATAGATTTTGCCTATCCCATCATTTGGTCATCTGTATTTATCTAACCCCTTATTTTTATATTTAAGTTCTTTCTCCAC
>NW_006159461.1:2976997-2982966 GCF_000334495.1 Tupaia belangeri chinensis | reverse complement strand
ATCACAACAATCATTAGCAGATTTATTTATCAGAAAAATGTTAAGTGTGATTCACTAAAGATCTTAATTAATCTAAATATTTTGAATAGCAAGCGCAGCAGATATGCTGATATACACATATCCATGAACACAAGTCTGACTGTGGGCATAAACCTCAGTGAGTAGAATGGACATCCTATGAAGTAGCACTGATCTGCGGTTGTATAGCTCACTGCAGCCATCAAATAGGTGTTTTTAATGCATTTATTTTTAATTTCAAGAAAAATGTTTAGTTTTTTTTCTGAAACTTTTTCTTAACTTAATTAATTCTCTAAGCATCATCAGTGAATGAATGTAAATAAATAAATTTAAATAAAAATTTTAAAAGATGATATTAAAAAACAAACAATCAAAAAAGTGTGAAACGTGCTATATACTAGGCAAAAGCACTAGAAGTAGAAAAATAAAAGGCAAGTGCACAGAAAGACTTGTCTGCTTTGTATGGCTGGAGAAAAGATAGAAAAAGTCCTTTCTTCCACTTAGCTTGCACTTTATTAGGGCGATACAATGTTAAGTAAATAAACAGATAGACAAGAATAAGGATATTTAGCAAAGAACTGATCTTCGGTCACAGACTCTTATATGAATTTTAAGTTCTATTCTTTAACCTCAACTTTGAGTTTTGGAAATCCTGGGAGGAAATCTATTTCGGGGCCAGCAGATGGCTCCGTGGTTACAACGCTGGACTCCCACATGGCCAACAGCAATTCAAGTCCTAGACCCGGGCAGCTTCAAAACCAGGCCGGTGCATGTGCATGTGTGCCCAAGGTCCCAGGAGGTCGATGGAGGAGAAAGGATGGGGGCATGTCCACCTTCCCTGGGGCTGATTTCTCACTTTCCCTCGTTGTCTGTGCCTCTCTTTCTCTGACAAACACATGTACCCTGAGGCAAAAAGCTCTGAAGCATTTTTTGCCAATATATTAAAAACACTGGACTCGGTCATCCGAATTGCCTTCTACGAAGCCATGCCAAGCTATTCAGCTACCACAACTATCTGACAGGGATGCGTACTGCAGTCTGAAATGAGAATCAGAGTGCTTCCTATTTTAGTGTTCTGTATAAAATTTACTATAAGCTGATGAGTTGCCTTGGGAAGACGTTTACAAAGATCAGTGAGGCCTAAAGACAAGTATTCTCCGACCTCAAGTACAATAGAAATCCGCTCAGTTGTCCAATGTCGGTGGAAGGCTCTCCTGCTTTCTGAGCACGCTCGAAAGCGCTCTGCTTTATGCACTCTGGTTGCACATTCCACACGCACGGCTGTCTTTACAGGATCCCTTCCGTCAGAGGACAAGTCCAGGGGCCAGGAGGTGGCGCAGTGGCTAATGCTCTGGACTCCCACATGGTCAACTTCCGGGCAGCTTGAAAATCTCACTGGGCACATGTGCCTGCGTGCCCAAAATCCCCAGAGGAGAGTGGAGGAGAAGGGATAGTGGTGTGGTCACCCTCCCCGGGGGGTGGTTTCTTACTTTCCTTCTCTCTGTCTCTCTGTTTCTCTCTGGCAAGTGCACATGCCCTATGACAAAACCTTAAACCTTTGATGTAGGTGAAAGTGAAAGCGTGGACATCAGACTTGGTATTAAATGGACTGTTTTCCTGCACATGGATCGCATTCAGGAGTCTCCTAGTGTGTCTGACCAGTGGTGGGAGGATGATAGGCTGGACAAGGAGGCCCGTCCCTGGCAGTTGGGGCTGGAGGATAATTCCAAAGGAACATGCTCCTTGCCAGCTGCCTACCGCCAGGAGGCCAGGAGGCAGTCTTTTTTTTTTTCCTTTTTGGAGAGGTTTTTTTTGCTATAGGGCACCTGCGCTCCCCAGACAGAGCTCACCAGACAGTCAGAGAGACAGAAAGCGAGAAAGCACCCCCCAGGGGGGATGGCCACACCACAATCCCTTCTCCTTCATTCTCCTCTCGGGATCTTGGGCACACACGCACACGCACCCGGCGTGAGTTTAAGCCACCGGGTCCGGGACTCGAACCACAGTTGACTACGTGGGAGTCCAGCGACATAGCCATTACGCTAACTGCTGGTTCCCCACCAGGAGGCAGTCTTAGGCAAGCCATGCAGGTCACAGACTTCTGCTTCTGGAAACATCCCTCAGAGGAGGCTCATTTAAATCTCTGGAGCTGGGACCACTCATTATGAAAACCGTCTTCGGCTGCACTAGGAGTGAAGTTGCACCTGTGATAACAAAGCAAAGCTGTTAATCATCTGGTGCCCGCAGCTCAGGGACAGGAACCAGGTGTGCTCAGCGCTTTCTGGAGTAATTCCTTTAACCTTTACAACATCGATAGGGGGCTGCTATTATTCTAGCCATTTAAAAGATAAGAAAACAGTCCAAAAAAAGTTTTTCCCAGGGTCACATAGCTAGTAAACAGCAGAGATAAGGATTGGAACCTTGTGGACTATCTCTAAAATCTGTGCTCTACACCCTCCACTACACTGTCTCTTTCTCTTTCAGCAGAAACATAGATAAGTTGGAAAGAAATGAGAGTGGAAAGTTAGCCTGGTACTAATGGCCAAGCCGAGATTTCAGATGAGAGAAGACTGGCAGCAGACACTGCTGTGTTACTAAGTACACTTAGTGGTCTTTGTAGTATTGATCGGCACTGTACCCTTCAATTTCTGCACCTCGTGAGTGGGACTGCTGTTCCACAGGTGGCTGTTCAGGATCCAGGCCTGGGCAAGGCACACGCGGGGAGGTCGCCAGGGGAGAACCGCGGTGTCTGTGCATGTCAGAGCGGGAAGAGCTACCGCACGGCTGGGGTCCCGGCCTGAGATGCCAGCAAGGACTGTGTCTCAGCAGGGGGCTGCCAGCAGGGACCTGCAACACTGAAGATTCTGTAAGAAATAAGATCTTCACCTAACGGTGAGGACGGGGATTCTGGTTTATTCTGGGAAAAAGGAAGAAGAGCTAGCACAGACCCTGCAGATTAGTGAGAGGACGGGCTGGAAGATAAGGCATGGCTCAGAGACAGAGTTAGAGGCCTTCTTGAGGACCTGGCCTAGAATTCAGACCTCGGCGTGTCTTTCTTTTCAGAGGTGGCTTTGTTGATTGATGTGTGATTGCATTTTTATTTACTAATTCATATTACGAATATTCACTGAGTATTTTCTATGCGCCGAGCACTCCGTTAGGAGTTCGGAATCGATAAGTCTGTTTAGGAGGGTTGAGCTTCAAAAGCCTTAGCTGACTCAGGACTTTCGGAAGGGCGTTTTGAAGGACACCTGAAGTAAACTGAGCTCTAAGCTCCTTAGACGGCTCAGCCTAGGAAGCGTGTCATGGTCGGGGATGGAGGTCTGCTGGCAGGAGGCAGGGAAGAGGACAGAGGGCATCTTGGGGCCAGGAAATAATACCAGGAGTCGTCAGTAAGTTCATGGGAAAAGTGTGTATTGTGAAAAACTATGCCTAGATTTCAAAACCTTCCTACCAATATAAACTCATACTTTAATTCGTGTTTTCACAGACTTTTTTAAGTCCCGTCAGAGGTAAACTTGCCTGCGAACAGGAAGGAGTGTGTGTTGTGTAAACAAGTAAAACAAGTACAGTGCACCCATAGTTTGCATGGGTGTGAGGGTCGCGTTGGTGTTTGGGAGGAGCCCGGGAACAGACAGTACTGGGGAGCATGAACTTGGTCGGGGGAGCAGAGAGACACGGAGGATTTCAAGCATGATCAGGGACAGAATACTCTTTAAAAATCGTCGTCTAACTCCAATGTGAGAGGGGATTGCAGAGCTCACAGAGGAGTGCTCGGGGCGTCTCTAAATTGAGTTTGTAGTAAATTTTACTCATTTCAGGAGTTGCTAAATTAAGAAAACTGCAAAACAAATAAACAAGGGAAAAAAAGGGTCCCACCTAGAGCATACGGTACATCATGAGTGACTCTCCTGAAGGCAGCCAGGCTGGCGAGCAGCATTCCAGCAGAGTGCTGGTTTGACGTGCTTAGGCTAAGAACAGCCAGGGTCTGAGTGGTGGTGCAGCAGGAAATGCGATGCTCGGCAAGGTGACCAGACGGGGAGGTTCTGGGTTCACGTCTGGAGGCCTTCCTATGAGCCAGACATGCACCGCGGCTGCCGGATATTGCGGGTTCCAGGCCCTGGTAGGGTGCTGTCTCTCTTTCTCTCTGTCTCTCTTGCTCACAGAAGAAATAAATAAATTTAAATGAAAAGCAAATAGCCAAGAAGAAATACTTTTAAAATAAATAAGAAAAGGTGAGAGTGAAAAACAATTACTTCGTAATGAGATCAACACATCTTAAATGCCCAAATACGCATAGATTGTATGTGTAGATTTCTTCATGATTCTCGTACTTTGATATCAGATATATTTTTGCAAGCGCTATATTGATTCTAACAGTGCTTTTAAAGCTAAACTTAGCAATTACTCTTTTATCACCAATGCTGGCATTTTGAATAGAGAAGAGATACTCTAAAATTACAACATGTGTTTTATAATCTGGCGTAAGTGTGTACACAAAAAAGTAAACAACGAACACATAAATGAGGAAACAGTAAGAAAATTATGGAGGATCACCGGGACTATCCGAGTCTTGATACCACTTTCAGGCATGTACTGAAAGTGCACTACAGGCCAAACTACTTCTGGAAGACTGTCTTTATATGGAGAATTATTTTGCCATAGAATTTTACATCAGAGATGAGTATTTGTGGAAAATACATCAGCTTGACTCTGAAACTAACACTCCTGCTTCGCAGGGAGACTGTCTTAGGAAAAAAGGATGTACCTCTGCATTTTTGAATGTATTTGCATCGGATTTCCTTTTGAAAATACAATTATTCCTAAAAAGTTTGTCAACTATATTTAAGTCTTTCTAAACTATTTTAGTTCTTCCTCTTTTTTTTTTTTTAAATGTAGCAGTCTAGACCTAAATTGCCACAAAACATCTAATCCATTTCTAAAATCCAAGCTTCTTACATTTTCCCCCCTCATTTTCCTGGTAATTTTTTTTCTTTGTTTTGATTTTTTTAGAGAGATTTTTGCTACAGGGCTCTTGTACTTGCCAGAGAGACAGAGAGATGGACAGAAAGTGACAAGTCATCTCCTGTGGGGATGGCCACACCATAATCCCTCCTCCTCCATTTTCTTCCTGGGATCTTGGGCATGCATGCACATGGGCTCAAAGTAGGTGTCAAGTCTCCTGGTCCGGGACTCAAACCATGGTTTGCCATGTGGGAGTCCAGCCATGTAACTACTACTCCTGGTCTGTCCTGGCGATTCTTAAAGAGGGTCTGCAGACTGTAAATCAAGTTGCAGCTGATGCTTGGGGAAGAACTGGGGTTGTGCTTTCCAAAATTCCGTGGACATTCCACAGACGGGGACAGAGGGAGCTGCTGCCATTCTCTGTGCCTGTTCCAGTCCCTTCACATCCAGCTTCCCGGATGGCCCCATGGCCTCGAGGTTAGGGGAGCCATTCCCGCATGGCTGACTATGGTGTGATTCCCTGCTCCAGCAGCAGGTGGGTATACCCAGAATCCTGACCGGATGAAGAAGGGGAGGAAACGGGATTGCAGTGTGACCATGTCCCATTAAAGGCTGCTTCCTCCCTCTCCCTTTTTCTTTCTCAGGCCAGCACAGGTGTCCTCTGGCAATTTAAAACAAACGAACAAAATATCCAACTTCCTGTCTGAATAATATACAATCATTACCATCCAAACAGACATGGTTTGTCTTTTATTTTTGTTACCTTCATAACATTTTCTTGGATTTATTAATATTTCAGCATGTACCCTCCCATGACAGTGAGTTCCATAAACTTACCATCTGTTACATGCTCTCTTGTAACTATTTTTCCAAGGCATATGTAAGCCCCAGGGTATTCATGAATTAAATCTCATTTTTCAAATTTGGTTTCATTGACCTATTTATGCTCATGAAAGCTCAAAGGAATTGCATCGCATACTCTTTCC
>NW_006159461.1:2974595-2976814 GCF_000334495.1 Tupaia belangeri chinensis | reverse complement strand
TTCCCAGCTTTTGGAATCTTTTTCCCTATCTTGAGGTTTCTGATTCTTTTCATTTGTTCTTACCTACTAACATACCTTTCCTTAGATTTCTCACATCATTTTGTCTTTAAGTGATGTCATTTACACTGCATTTTGTATTTAAGGGGTGAACAACGCATGAATTTGTCAGAATCTTTTATTTCAGACTATTGACTATGACGTCTGTTACCCCGCTGATGACTCTGGAGATGTTTGTCCTCTTTGTTACAAAAGTTGCATCTTTACATGAAACTTCAAAAGCAACTGAAGCTTCTTATGTAAGCCAAACAAGTATCTCAGTATTGGAAGTGGTAAGAAAGAGATTCAGCCAGTTCACTTCATAAAAAATTCGATATGCAGATTATAGCTAATCTTGTTACCCAATATTTGAGGCAAAAGTCCCTCACACACCTACAAGATAAACCAAAACCCATCTCTGTTTTGCTCAAAATCTCCTATCTATTGAGCAGTTTTCCCCACCTCAATGGTTCGAAGAACAGTATGTTTATGAATTGTTACAAATATCCATGCTGCAGAAATCAATTCCCTTCAGTCTGACTCAGGAATATAACTCACATATTATTCTAAAGAGAAGCTCTGAAAACATTGCTGTTTTAAATTCTAATATATTTTTAAATTCTAATAATATTTTAATTTAATCTAATTATTTTAATAAAAATATGAGAGTATAAATTTTTGGAAAATGTGCTTAACAGATTCCAAATGAATATCTATAAAATGAGTAAAGTAAATACGAAAACCATCGCTTACCTTTCATAATAATTTTGTGATTAGTAAAAATTTTGTATGGACTCTGAGAACATAGCCTGTGTAAGGCCAGCTAGAAAATAGATTTGTCTCCTAAATCAATTTGCTGCCGATCTCAGGGATTCATCTCTTAGCAAGAGTGTGATTTCTAATCCTCTATTCGGCTTACATTCCTCAGAGCTATGTTAGGTCTCTAGGGACTTTATCTTTACAGACTTAATACCTCTGGACTTTGTTCACAAACATTCTCTGTCTTGTGAATTTACCATAATATGCGATCTTAGAACTGACCTTCTAAAACTTACATTATTTTACTTAGAAGTTAAAGTTTCTGTATCAGAAGAAAACAAGTTCTATCCTTTTCCCGAGGCCTTCCTCTGACAAGCACTGTCCGCAGAACTGTTGGCGTGTCCTTAAAGCTGGCTTAGAGCACGTTCGTGCGATACAGGCACTGAGTTTGCAGGGCCACTTTCGCCTCTTGCCCTATTACGAAATCAACAGTTTTAGCTGTTACATGTTCTTTTACCAATGTAGTAACATTGCTCTTGCTAGTTCTGTTATTTTTGTCCAGAAGAGTACCAGCCTCGATACTCAGTATTCTTTCCTATAGATGCTCAGCCACCCATAGCAACCACTCTTCATCTCTCCTTACTTACTCTTTATTTTCTTCTTTTACATATTATTTGTTTATTTATGTCTGAAAGACAGAGGGAGAAAGGGATGGGGACCAAGATAAGTATTTTAAACAGGCCGTCCCCTTGTGGTGCCGCCTCGCCCAGACCTCAGTCGGCCATGCTCCTGGGTGTGCAGCCATGCCCACATGCTCAGATGGGTCTGGGGACCAATCCGGGCCTCCCACAGCTTTCAGCCTCCCGAAGACTGGGGCTCTCTGGGCGCCAGCATGCCTCGTCCTGTCGCCTGCATAGTTTCAAGAATTGAATCAATCTGTTCTATTGCTCATCATCTCACTTTATAAAAGTAGAGAAAGTGGAGTGTAAAGAGGGGACTCCTGGCCGCTGCTCACCTGCAGGGCAGGCACGGTGAAGGCACTGCAGACCTCTCCCGGTGGACCTGGCAGTGTGTCCACGGGGCTGTGATGCTCAGTCTCGGTCACGGTATTCCTACTGTCTGAAACGGGCTTGGGAGCAAGTGGCAGTTGTTTTTGTTTTGTTTGTTTTGTTTTTAAGGCTTATGTGAACCTGATTTACTGAATTTAACTTACACGATTAGGTTCCATTGTTAATTTCTTCCCCTGTTCAGCTTGGAAGCTTCAAGATAACACATGTTTCTCTAAATAATAATTTAGGAGCATTTAAATTTTACTGTGGAATTGGCTCTTGTTAAATTTGACTTTGTTGGCTCTTGTCAAATTTGACTTTATTTATACTTGCTTTTTTTTTTTTTCTTTTTCTTTTTTTTTTTTTGGGGACATT
>NW_006159461.1:2943024-2974391 GCF_000334495.1 Tupaia belangeri chinensis | reverse complement strand
GGGTCGACTACGTGGGAGTCCAGCGACATAGCCATTACGCTAACTGCTGGTTCCCTATACTTGTTTTTTAAAACTGTCTATTAAGAAAACTTTCCAGGGGTCTCTTGTTTTTTTTTTTTTTTTTTTTTTTTGAGAGGTTTTTTGCTATAGGGCGCGTGCGCTCGCCAGACAGACAGAGAGAGACATAGAGACAGAAAGCGAGAAATCACCCCCTGGGGGGATGGTCATGCCTCAATCCCTTCTCCTCCATTCTCCTCTCGGGATCTTGGGCACACACGCACACGCGCCCGGCGTGAGTTTTAAGCCACCGGGTCGACTACGTGGGAGTCCAGCGACATAGCCATTACGCTAACTGCTGGTTTCCAGGGGTCTCTTGTTTTTGAAAGAAGAGTAATGGGCCCCTACGGAAGATTTTTCTTTCCAAGGACAGATGCACAGATACAGGTACATAAACATGAATGTGTGTGTGTGTATTTGTCAGTGTGCCTTGCAAATACCGGTTATAGTGTTTGGCAAATAATAGCTAACGTTTTTCTTTTTTTCTCAATCAAAACATGAAATAATATTCAGCTTCACTTTAGCATTTCTATGCCACTTATTCATTCACTTTTTATATTTTTTGCTCTGAATTAAAGCCAGTGGATTTCATGGACACTAAGACAAGTCTTAGGAACATAGTTAAGGTTAATGTTTATGTCGAGATCATTTTGCGACTTTCATTTGAGATCCACAAGTGCATCCAAACTTCGCTGTCTCACTGTGTACTTAGCATTGCTTACTCCTCAAACATCTGACTGGCGTGGGTTGCTAGACTAGTCAGCCGAAGAGAGATGACTGCCATGCTGTTCCTATGGACCACATCGGTTGCCTGGGCTTGAATTCCGCCCCAGTAATTACCTGTAATATGCTATCAATGTATACTTCATTAGCTTTGCATCAGAATGCTCATCCTTAAATCAGGAATTATGCCTATAGTTGTATTATGTGGGTAGTTGTATAAATAAGTATATTTGAAAGAGCACTTAATAAGCATTAAATACACATGGTGACTTCTCTTTCTAAACTGCTCTGGAGATGTGTGTTCTCTTTGAAGCGGTATCAGCTAAGTCTTTTGGTTTTTACCTAACGTTGTTGCCACACTTATCCTCAATGCATTTTACCTTGGTCTGAGTAAATATTTAAATGAGCTGCCCCTTCTGCCATCCTAGGAATGAGAGAACAGTCTTTTCAAGCAAGCGCTCGATACTAAGAGAATAGATTCATTTCTTAGGCATTTCGTGATCCTTGTGACTGGTAAGGGTCACTTTTCTCTGCATGGCACTTCAGCTCCATTTCAACCACGCACTTTATGGAAAGAAATTGAGACTCGGTGTCCAGAGATCAGGCTATTTCTCATTGGAAGATACTTCCCAGCACTATCCTAGATAGAAGTCACATGCTGGTGCCTCCATTTGGGCCACGGGGAGCCTTTTGTGGTGTGGAGTCCACAGCCGGGAGGAGAGCTGACGCCCAGCTGCTGTCGCGCCTGCACGTTCCTTGACCATGAGAAGCCTTTCAAGGACGCAGCCCCTACAGCTCGCCGGGCCACTTGCTGACGGTGCACACGCGTGGGAGGAGGGGCTGAGCTCCAGGTCACACACTTCTCAGGAAGGGTACTGCAGGTGACAGCAATTTCATTAAGACTCGCTTAAAAAAGCATTTCCAACAGGATGAGTCCAAAAGTTCTCTTTATTGATATTCGCACACAGACTTTGCGAATTATGCCGGGAATCATTGTACCATAGACTCTTCATGGGCTGCAGCATTTCTCCCTAGGGCCAAGGCCGATGAAGCTGTACTTGGTTACATGTAGATGGGGACTTCAAATGCGTGGGACATTTTTAATAGTATGAACTTATTTGGTCACAAAAAAGTTGAAATCTATGCAGTTGTTTTTTTATTTTTTTTTTAATTTTTTTATAGTATACATTTCTATAAACTTTTTGAAAGCCCTTCATATAGTGTGAAGTTATATGATGGGCATCAAAGCACTAAAAATAGCACACTTAGAGCACCTCATGGGGCTGCGAGGCGCTGTCCTCGACGGGTGGTGCATTTGGATTTTCTTTTTGTTTGGAGAGGCTCTAAGTTTGCACACGCTGAAGCGTGTGGGGGTGAGGCATTGCAGCCTGGCGTAGTTGCAGGATGGCCCCTGCTCCATCACCACTCTGGGCATCCGCAGTGCCCTTTCAAGCCTCTCCCTCTCTTTTTTTTTTTTTTTTTCTTTTTGAGGGTTTTGTTGTAGTGGGCGTTAGACAGAGAGACAGAAAGCGAGAAGTCACCCCCAGGGAAGATGGCCTTGCCGCAATCCCTTCTCCTCCATTCTCCTCTCGGGCTCTTGGGCACGCACGCACAAGCTCCCGGTGTGAGTTTAAGCCACCGGGTCCGGGACTCGAACTGTGGTCGACTACGTGGAAGTCCAGCGACATAACCATTACGCTAACTGCTGGTCCCTAGTCACTCCCTCTCTTTGATCTTTCTTCAGCAGCCCCATGGCAGCCCCTGGTCCCTAAGTACAACAGTCTGGGCCTGGCTGGAGGGGGCAGAGTCTGTGGTGGAGAAGTGAAGATGGAGGACAGGCCAGCGCAGCACTGGAAGTGCTTAGAGCTCCAGCCCCCTTAGCGACTCCCCGACATGTCACGGCCCACAAGCAGACAGGCTATAGGCTTCCTGTCTGCACTGATGTGCCGTAGAAATTACTAGAGCACAGTAATGTGCAAACACAGTTTACATAAAGTTAAAGAAATATTTAAACTTCCTTCCGTTTGGCTTGTTTCTTCCCCTTTATTTCTGTTCCTGGAGAAATTCTTTTTTGTCTGTTTGTTTGAATTGCCAAAATGTGTGTGCTTATCAGAGAGAAACAGAGAAAAGAGGAAAACTCTTTCCAGTGGGACATGGTCATGACGCAATTCCTTCTCCCCCATTTCTCCATCCTGTTAGGATCTTGGCAAACATGCAGGCATCCCACTGTGTCTCTCAAGCTGCCAGGACAAGTTCAAATCGTGACCAGCCTTACGGGATCTGGCTCCGTTAACCACTAGGCCAAGGGACCAGCCTGAAATGTTTTCAAATAAACCTAAGGCATAACCTTCTCAACAAAAGATAAATTGATAGAAAATAATGATGAACTGATTTGATGAGTTGAAGGCTAATATAATAAATGCAATATAACAGATTAATTATACAGACTTTAAGAGTTTACAAAATTTCAGAGCAGAAATAAAAACTTTCTTGTGGACAGAAGAATACCTGTATGCTTTGAATTTAGATAAAATCAGTTACAAACTTCATATTCTTACATTTTACTGATGTGTAAACACCAGCTAATACAATAAACATCATAGGATATATAGTTTTTATTTTTTAAGAGGTTTTTACCTTAGGGCATATGTGCTCTCTGGAGAGATAGAGAAAGTGAAAGTGAAAGTGAAAGCGAGAAATCAGCCCTGGAAGGAATGGCCACACAACACCCCCTTCTCCTCCATTTTATTTCTGGAATCTTGGGCACAAATGCACACATGCCTGGCATGATTTTCAAGTCGCCGGGTCTGGGACTCGAACTGCAGTTGAACTGTGGGTGTCTAGTAATGTAAGCACTACACCATGTGCTGGCCCTGGAAATTTATGGTTGAGATAGGATTTGATAGTTGTAACTACTCTATTCTGCGTTCTTTAAATTATGTATGTATTTATTTATTTATTTTCCACATTCAATCACTGTGTACCATTACAGCACACTAAATGAATTTTCCCATCATGAATACTCTGTATGTTGGTTCAGTCTAAGATGTTACCATAAATATTATTAACAATTTTCCATTTTTGCTTTGCTTCACTCTTTTTCCCTTTGATTTCCTCCCTCTCACCCTCCGCCATTTCTCGCCCTCCTCTCACAGTCTCTAGTATCCACAGTTACTCACCGTATTTTTATATCTTCCAAGCTTTCAGTTTCTGCCATAGAGTGTAGACATTTAGTATTTACTGAGTGGGGATATACAATGCCTCTCTTTCATATTCTGGCTTGCTTCACTTAGCAGTAGATTTTCCATATTCATCCACTTTCTATCAAATGTCAGTCTCTTTCTTTCTTTTTTTTTTTTTTTTGATGGCTAAGTAGTGTTTTGTAGTGTATACATGTCACAATTATTCAATCCACTCATCTGTTTGTTGACATTTGGGTTGGTTCCATGTCTTAACAATTGTGAATAATGTTCCAATAAACATGAATGTGCAAGTGTTTCTCTGACTGAGTGTATTCCTACCTTTGGGTAGATACCCAGGAGTGAAATTGCTGGATCATATGATTGCTCTATTTGTAGGTCTTTGAGGAACCTCCTTGTTGTTCTCCACAGAGGCTGAGAACTAATTTACATTCCCACCAACAGTGTAGGAGAGTTCCCTTATTATCATAGCCCCTCCAGCACTTATTACTGTTGTTTTTTGTTTTCATTTTAACCATTCTGACTGGGGTTAAGTGGTATCTCATTGTGGTTTTGATTTGTATCTTCCTTATAATAAGGGATGTTGAGCATTAGTGTGTGTGTGTGTTTTGGCTGTTCTTTAGACAGTTGTCTGTTCGGTTCATTTTCCCATCACTTAATTAGTTTGATATTTTTTTTTGGGGGGAGGGGGGTAAGCTGCTTGAGTTTCCTATATATTCTGGTTATCAGTCTCTTACCTAAGGAATAGTTCAAAACTATGGTCTCCCATTCCAAGGGTTGTCAACTCACTCTAAGTATTGTTTCTTTTGCTGTGCAGAAGCTTTTAATCTGATATAATTCCACTTGTCTACTTTTTAGATTATTTTCCATGCTTTGAGAGTCTTATTTAAAAAGTCTGTGCCTACTCCAGTGTACCCAAGAGTTTCCCTGTGATTTCCACAAGCAGATTGTTTTGTTATTTATGTATTTATGTATTTATTTATTTGTTTATTAGAGGTTTTTGCCTTAAGATATGTGCACTGGGATGTGGGGAGAGGGAAAGTGAGAAATTGTCCCCCAGGGGTATGGCCTTGCCAGAATCCCTTCTCCTCCATTCTTCTCCTGGGATCTCAGGCTCGCATGCACATGTGCCCAGTGTGATTTTCAAGTCACTGAGTGTGGGACTTGAACTACTGTCAGCCACATGGGAATCAAGTGACATAACTTCCACTGGCCCCTCCAGAAGCAGTTTTATGGTTTCAGGTCTTAGGTTATATCTTGGATCCATTTTGAGTGGATTTTTGTGAGTGGTGAGAGATAGTGGTCCAGTTTTATTTTTCTGCAGGTGGATACCCAGTATTTCCAACACCATTTGCTAAAGAGATTTTCTTTTCTCCACTAGATTTCCTGGTACTCTTTGTCAAACTTAGTTGGCTATATGTTTTGGGGCTTATTTCTGGTGTCTCTATTTTGTTCATTAGTCTGCATGCCTGTTTTTGTGCCAGTTCTATGCTGTTTTTTTGTTTTGTTTTGGAGAGGTTTTCACTATAGGGCGTGTCCATTCGCCAGACAGACAGAGAGAGACATAGAGACAGAAAGCGAGAAATCACCCCCCAGGGGGGATGGTCACGCCACAATCCCTTCTCCTCCATTCTCCTCTCAGGATCTCGGGCACACGTGCCCGGCATGAGTTTTAAGCCACCGGGTCCAGGATGCGAACCACGGTCGACTACGTGGGAGTCCAGCAACATAGCCATTACGCTAACTGCTGGTTCCCAAGTTCTATGCTGTTTTGATTATCACAACGTAGTAATGTGTTTTGAGGTCAGGGAGTGAGAATTCTCCTACTCCAACTACTTTGTAAAAAAGTTAACCAGCAGTGCTATGGTGGTTAAGACATAGGATCCTGCACGGCTGACTGTGTATTTGAGTCCCAGACCCAGAGGCTTGGAAAACACAACAGGTGAGTATGCGTGCATTCCTAAAATCTGGAAAGGAAAAATGGAGGAGGAGGGATGGCACTGTGGCCACCCCCCATGGGGGGTGATTTCTCACTTTACTTCTCTCTCTCCAGCAAGTGCATGTGTATATGTGCCCTCCAGCAACTTTATTTTTTCTATTAGCTTCATTTTTTAATTAATTAATTAATTAATTAATTAATATATTTATTTTTGCCATAGGGCACATTCATTTGCTGGAGAGAGATAGAGAGAGTCAAAAAGTGAGAGGGAAATTAATAAATCACTCCCCCCAGGGGGTATGGCCATGCCACAATGCCCTCTCTTCTATTTTCCTCCTAGGATTTTGGACATACACACACACACACACACACACACACACTCATGTACCAGGTGTGATTTTCAAGCTGCCAGGTCTAGGATTAGCCATGTGGGAGTCCAGTGCCTTAACCACCACACCACCTGCTGGTCCCTCAGTACTACTACTATTACTACTACTATTTCTTCTTCTTCTTCTTTTAAATGACATAGAGAACTAAAAATTATTAGATTGACCCAGTAGTGCTAACAGTTCTTTGTGAAAACTCGCTCTTAGGTATTCCCAGCCAATCTTCAATTGGATTCATTAGATGCCATTTCTATGCCAGTGATTATGAATTTATTCTGAGCTCTCTCTTGCATTCCATACAAATGTATTTACTGCCTTCTAGTCACCTCCACATGGATATCTTAAGATCTCAAACTTCACATGTTCACTCTGCCACAAAGTCCCGCTTGTTAATGGTCATTCTAGCTTTTTAATCACCCATATCCAAGACCTTGGAGTCACCTCCAAAATATGTTTTGTCATGGCCTCTGTTTGATGCATCAGCAAAGTGTGCTTCATTCGGCTCTGTTCTGCTGCTAATACTTGAGTCTGGATAATTTACAAGAATGGAAGTTTCAAGTCACTGTTTGGAGGCCCAACATCTAGAGGCTGCTTCTGGTGGGGTCTCCGGCTGCACGTAACATGGAACATGGTGGGAGGCAGGAGCACATGCACCTGTGTCCATGTGTCTCTGCTCTGGTCTCATTCCTTCCCCCCATGAACTCACCAGGAGTTCATCATAGAGTCCCTACCCTGATGACCCAAACCCTAATCTTCCTAACCCTAAGGACCCAGCTATCAATGCCATAGACTGAACTTTAACCTTTTTTTTTTTCTTAAATTTTTGCCTTGGGGTGCATGAGTTCACTGGAAAAAAGAGAGGCAGAGAGACAGAGAGAGGGAAAACAAGAAGTCATCCCTCAGAGGCATGGCCATACCACAGTCCCTTCTCCATTCTCCTCCTGGGATTTTGGGTATGCACGCACATGCACCCAGCATGATTTTCAAGCCACCATGTCTGGAACCTGAACTGCAGTCAACCATGTGTGAGTTCAGTACTTCAACCACCATGCCACCTTTTGGCCCCAAACTTTCACCTTCATAATTGCATTACAACTGAGTCTGAACATGTAAGTTTTGGGGGACATGCCATTCATGAAACATCTCAACTCTCCTCCAGGGCACTGGTCACCCTGTGTCTCCCCAATTTCCAGGTGTGGCTCTGTCCTCCTTCTGGCTTCCAGCTGAACTAAGAGTAAGACACACTTTTCAGGACTCTCTGAGGTCTCTACTGCACTGCGGTCTCTGTTCTGCCCTGTCTGCCCTGGTCTCCTACCTGCCCAGTGACTCACCCTCACTTCTGTCACCTCTCAGCACACACCAGCCTCAAGGGCCGTGAACGCGTTGCCTTCCTGCCCAAATACCTTGAATGGTTTTCTTTTTCACATCAGGACTCTTCTCAAATATCACGTCCTTATCATCCTGTGTAAACGCCAGTGCCCCCTGAGACTAGCACACCTCAGAATATGAACTGCTCCCACCACTGTCTCCAGGGCTATGCGTACACATTTTCTTATTTGCTTATGTTTGCCTGTTCCCCACTCAAACCAAAGCTGCATGCGGCACAGAGATCACCTCTTCAGCCCAGTGATGCGTCCCCACACCAGGACAGTGCCTGGTACACAGCAGCATGCCGGACACACTGCACTGAGTGCCAGCTGGGCACCTACCAGGGTGTTCCAGCCGAGAGTAGCATGCTTCCCGAGATGGCAGCCAGTTGGGTACTCTTGAGCTCTGCTTGGAAACATTTCCACAGTTGGAAGCTGTCTGTACTTTTTCTAAAGAAATAAAGACAAGAGGGTTAAGGAAAGAATTGGGTGTGACTGGGATGAAAGTAACACTCTTTAATCTGATTTATTCTTTAGAAGGGGACACAGAAGCCAGAGCAGGCCTTGTCATCTATATTAATGAGTACTAATTGAACAGGTGGCCCCCAACTTCCCCTCATCTGAA
The DNA here is from genome assembly GCF_000334495.1 of Tupaia belangeri chinensis. Classification (NCBI taxonomy): domain Eukaryota; kingdom Metazoa; phylum Chordata; class Mammalia; order Scandentia; family Tupaiidae; genus Tupaia; species Tupaia belangeri. Next base: position 2,966,094 of record NW_006159461.1, on the reverse strand, counting down.
AAAATGTGCAGGATTAATTAAATGCATTTTATGAGAGATTTTGCTGCCAGACACCATTTCCCACAATGGTACACACTCTTTACAGTTCCCCAGGCAGGGCGCTAATACGGCATACCGAGGTATAGAGATAGTGCGAGTTTAGGTGCACGAGTGCTCCCTTTACGCCCCGTGTTGGTCAGATCCATATGAGTCTGTTCTGCTGGTTTATGGCTTTTACTACTGGAGGGATGTGGGAAGAGCTGGACAGGTTTCAGCAAAGAGCCGCTGAGATAATTAAGTCGCTAAAACTAAGCACCTATGAGGAAAAGCACAATCATTTGCTTCATTTGGGTCTATAAAGAGAAAGCAGGGAGTTGACTTGGTCATTGTCCTCAAGGATATCAAAGGTTACTTTCTAAAAAGTGATGACCACATGATTTTAATCACACTGAAGAAAGACTAAGAAAAAAAAATACTGTACGCTGCTGTGTGAGGGGAAAGTTTTTATAAGGAAACACTAGAACATTGAAGAATAAACTGCACACAATGAGTTTTAAAGACGATGGATTGAAATTTCACTCCTTAGAGACATCTAAAGGTGGGAATGGTTGGATTATATTTTGGAAGTAGGACCAAACTGCCAGCCACGGTTCCTGCTGTGGAGGGCTCTCTGATGTTTCCATCTGTTGTAGCACGTTGTACGCCCACCTTCCCCCTGATTGGCCATTTCTCTGGAAGACTACATACTTGCTACCTATGGGCTGTCTAAGCATTAACTTAAGGATGTTGGCCCAGTCCCTGGCGTGGTGGTTCAGGGAGCACTCCACTGGCTGACCATGCCATTCAAGTCTCAGAGCTAGTGGCTTCAGAAGCACGCCAGGGACCTGGGTACACCTGCCCAAGATCCCACAAGAAGGGAAAAGGGAAAAGTAAAGGAAAAGGGATTGTGGAGGGACCATTCCCCTCAGGGCAGGGGTGTTCTCCTTCTCCCTCTTCTCTCTGGCTGGTGCAGGCAACCTCTGGCTTTTTTTTTTTTTAATGGAGAAAAAAAAATTTAGTATGATATAATTATTCTCAAATGCAGAATATTAGAATTGAAATCTGGAAGATGAATCTTATAACGATTAATTAAAACCATTAATCTTGCTAAGCAATTTTGAAAATCATCCCATTTAATAATAAGAAATGAATCTTATAGTGGTTTGGTATGTCTCTTGTTTATTGTCTTTCCTGGTTCTGAGAAAGTTAATTTATTAATTTTATTAGTGGTTAAAAAACTTATTTTTATTTCAATACTAACATGTTAGGAAAAATTCTCTCTGATATCAAAGTAATAATGAAAAGTGATCAAAGTATATTAAATAAGAAATCAAGAATGCAACTCGATATAATGATTAAAGTTTATTTTTATAACTGTATCTTGTTCAAAATCCACTTAAAATATATCACCTAAAATTATTTTCCATTTGATGGAGCACGGCATTTTACTACATGGGCTATTTGTCTTTTTTCTTTTTTCCCTTTTTTTTAAGAGAGGTTTTTGTGTAGGGTATGTGTGCTCACTGAAGAGACAAAGATAGAGATATAATAGAAATCACCCCTTGGGGACTGGGGCGATGGCCACACCACAATCCCTTCTCTTCCGTTCTTCTTTTGGAATTTTGGACATATACACACATGCACCTGGCATGAGTTTCATCTCCAGATCTGGGACTAGAACCGCTCTCAGCAGTGTGGGAGTTTAGCGCCATAACCACTATGCTACCTGCTACTCTCCCGCACCCCCACTAGTTCTCTTTACTCAAATTCTCCATTTTGAAAGTAGCACTCCACTTGAGTAAACTCCTAGAGAGCTAAATTGAAGGTATGTTCAGTCACAGAGAACGGAGGACCTCATAGCACAATGTGTGACTAGATTTAACAGAGGAGTCGTTGTGAGCCCTCTGCTCAGCAGAGCATTCGAAGGACAGGGAGTGGCTTGGGAGCAGCGTATTCCCTGCTCATGACGGTCATGCCGAGGTAGCCTCGCCTTTGCTCCATGACGCCTGTTAACTCATTGCCTCTGAATCAGGTGACAGGGATGTGACGGGGGAGCTCTGCCCTTTAAACTCCCTCTCTTTGAAGGTTATGGATGTCCCACATCTGCCTCATACAAAGGGTCTCCCAAAAGTTCATGGAAAGAGATACTGTGGAAAAAAAATTTCACATGGGCTTCAAAATCGTTTTGCACCAAAGCAAACTCGCACTTCAATTCTGCTTTTCTGTGGGCACATAGACACACGTGTAGTACACACGTGATCTCTGGAGCCTGGCCGGAGAATCGGATTTGTATAACATGCAAGTCTGGTGGGCGTGTGAGTGCTGTTAGCTAACGTGAGTGGACAGCTTCTTTCCTCTGCCTCAGAGACCCCGACTCCACCGCAGCAGGATCATGCTCTGTCATGGCCACATGGCCCGTGTTATTGTGTGTGGGGGTTTGGACACACAGCATGCATGGGCAGACCTGGTCCACATTGTTACTAGTAGTCAAGGCTAGTAATGATGGACGTGGTAATTCTGCAGTGTCAGTCCTATTAGTGACCCATGGGATCTCACAGGCACCGGCCACTTTTCGAAGCGATACACGTCTACAAACTGATTTTAGCTTCATGAGACCCTTGAGCCAGGTATTATCATCTTCTAAAAAAAATGCCTGCTCTCACTTTTAGTGAGATGAAGTAAGTACTCAAACTGATATTAGAAGTTGAGGTGGGAACAGCAGTTAGCGTAATGGCTATGTTGCTAGACTCCCATGTAGTGGACCGCGGTTGGCGTCCTGAACCCGGTGGCTTAAAACTCACGCCGGGCACGTGTGTGTGCATGCCCAAGATCCCGAGAGGAGAATGGAGGAGAAGGGATTGCGGCGTGGCCATCTTCCCTGGGGGTGACTTCTCGCTTCCTGTCTCTCTGTCTCTCTCTGTCTGGCGAATGCAAGCACCCTATAGCAAAAACCTCTCAAAAAAAAAAAAAAAAAAAAAAGGGATGAGGGGATTGACAAAAAAAAAAAAAAAAAAAAAAGGAGTTGAGGTGATTGATGACCAAACACATGCCCTTAATCCCTGAGCCTAGGTAAGTAGGTTCCAAAGTAAGTGATGTTTCTGAGTCACTCAGAGAAATAAAGCTGATAGTTCATTTTGATGCATTATGCTGAAGATTAAATGAGATATTTTACTGAAAGACTACGTTAGTTTATATGCAGAATTTTAGTTTCCAAAGGAGAAAATTTAAAGTTTTATTCCTCCTTCTTCCAGACAAGACCAGCAGAATTCAGAAAAATTAATTGAATTACATATGTAGAGTATTCACTTGATTTGATTATTTTTTAATAGAATTTTCTTTTTAAAAATTTTATTTATTATTTTTTAATTTGCTACAGGGCATGCATACTCAACAGAGAGAAAGAGAGAGAGAAAGTGAGAAAGCAAGCCACCAAGTCCAGGACTTGAACTGTAGTTGGTCATGTGGGAGTCCAGTGCTTTAACACCACACTACATACTGACTGCATTTGGTTTGATTATTAATTGAGAACATCTTGAATTTTAACTTATTTTAAATAAATAATTGTAAAAATTCATCGATTCCTTTTTTCAGGATTTTTCTTTCCCTTTTGAGATCATGAAATTTACTTGTAAATATATTTCAATAATTTAAAGGCTGGGTAATACTGAAAACTATTATTGTGGTCAGCATTAGCTGATACTTTAATAGAAAAATAACTGTAATACCTTGATGATCTGCCATAGCTATAAAAATGGAAATATTTGGACATCATGTTTTACTTTCATAAACTTTTAATACATGTCTGCATAGCACAAAAAGAAAAGAAGTGAAAGTTACATCATTATTCAGTTAATATAACTCGAAATAAAAGTTAGCTGTCCACATTAATCACATTGGCTGGATAATTTCCAGATACCCTTTCTGTTCTGTGATGTACACAGTTGGATTTATTATGTTTTGAGTCAATCTCCCAGTTTTCCATTTTCCCAAATCTAATGATGAAAAATATTTCTAACAATATTGTAAGTTATATAAAATTTTCATTACATAGTAATGTCAAGAATATTTTCATCCAAATGAAAAATAACATTATAATAAGTTATTAAAACTGCTATTCTCTGTATGAAATTTGGTATGGATTCAATCAGCTGCTTTAGACATTTGATCCTTCCTGAAAGTCTAATTCTAAATTAGCTTGCAAGATTTGATTTTGCCACTATGTTTTTTCCTTTCATTTTTAACTATTAGAATAGCTGTTAAAAAAAAATCAAAATCATCATTTGTAGCTGAAGAATAAACGTGCTAAGCCCATTTCTTCTTTTTAATTAAAAACCACAATTTCTGGTTGGTTTCAGTCACTTCATATCTAACGTTTGAGTGCTTTCCTGATTCCCTATACGTTCGAGTAGGAGAAGCCACAGGAAACCAAGCAGGTGTAACCACGCAGGCTACGGAAGTGGCCTAGAAGGTAGTCTAGATTCCACGTGATGACGTAGAAATGCTTCTACTTGCCCTGGCTATTGGTTTGCACTGCTCTCAATTTCACAGACTGCATTAACTTGAGGGAAAAGATAAGGCTATTGTGGCAGTAGGAGGGCCAGGGCAGTGTTAAACAATGGCTAGGCACGTCAACAAATACCGGATGGCCAGCCTCTGAACCTGCGCAGCTCTTTCCGCCTTCAGTCACATGCTTTAAGCAAAGTAAAAGTCTGTGGTTCGTAATGTCTACAAGCTGAGTAATTACTCCGAGCATGCGAGTTAGCGCTGGCCCCAAAGCCTAGGCACTTAAGGTAGCCAGATACTGCATGACTGACTGCGTTCAAACCCCAGCCCCAGCAGCTTCAAAAGCACATGAAGTATGTGTGCGTGCATGCCCCAAATCCCAGCCAAACGGAGGAGGATTGTGGCGTGAGCACACCACACTGAAGGGTTTCCGTCTCTATGTCTTCTTCCCATGAGCACACATGCGTCCTGCGGATTAACATAAAGTATGAGTTACTTATACATACATATGTTTTTTCTTTATCCATGGCATAGCATGTACATGAGAGAGAGAGACAGAGACAGAGAGGAGTGCCCCTCCCAGGGCCTGGTCGTGCCCCAGCCCCCCGCCCTAGTCCTCCAGCCCTTTGGGTCTCTGCCCGCATGCCCAGAGTCTCGGGCTGACTGGCCCAGGGATTCCAGTCTCGGTTCCATGTGGCTTCCACCACTGCAGTCCAGGACAGTGTTCCTGGGCCACTAAGACTGGACCTATTTACTTATTTTTAATAGAAATATACTTTGATTACACCCACTGACCTCCACATACTTTATGAAAACATGAAGAATCAGCAAACATATTTTCAGTGCATCATTACTCTTTAATACAGCTTTGTAAGTCTGAGAAGTGCGGCGTACAGGCTGTTAGTGTGCTGGGTTTCTAGGGATTTGGAGAAAAACTAAGAACATAGAAGATGCTTTTGAAGGAGTCACAAGGGAGAAAAATGCACGAAGATAGTGCTCGAGACATGCCCAGACGTCATTGTTAAAATCGCCATTAACCAGTACTTTCCAGTAGGCAAACAAGCATTGTGGAGGCTTACAAAAGCTGAGAAGGAACAAAAACAAAGACAAAAACAAAAACGACACTATCTGATTCAAGATGCAGATATGTGCAAGTCAAGGGAGAGACTAGGGAATGACAAAAATATTCAGTGTGTTGACTGTCGACACTGATACCGATTTATCTACAGTCAGAGCTGTGGTGGGGTTGGCCCCATCCCTCAGTGACTAAGTGTGGTGTAGAGGAAATGGGATCACCTTGCACTGGCAGCTTGTGACACACACCTGCATACATGCATGCTTAGGACCCTGACAGTTTGCAGAATGGGAGGAAAAATGACGATTGTGTAGTTACCAGGCCCCATTGGGGAGGGAGTGTTTCCTTTCTCTCTAAGTCTCTTGCGTATGCACACATGACTTCTGACAATAAAACAAAACAAAACAAAACAAAATCGGACACTAAGCTGAATACACATCTTATACACACATACATTTTTTTTTTGAGAGATTTTTGCTATAGGGTGCGTGCGCTCGCCAGACAGACAGAGAGAGACAGAGAGACAGAAGGTGAGAAATCAACCCCCCAACAAAAACAAAAACGACACTATCTGATTCAAGATGCAGATATGTGCAAGTCAAGGGAGAGACTAGGGAATGACAAAAATATTCAGTGTGTTGACTGTCGACACTGATACCGATTTATCTACAGTCAGAGCTGTGGTGGGGTTGGCCCCATCCCTCAGTGACTAAGTGTGGTGTAGAGGAAATGGGATCACCTTGCACTGGCAGCTTGTGACACACACCTGCATACATGCATGCTTAGGACCCTGACAGTTTGCAGAATGGGAGGAAAAATGACGATTGTGTAGTTACCAGGCCCCATTGGGGAGGGAGTGTTTCCTTTCTCTCTAAGTCTCTTGCGTATGCACACATGACTTCTGACAATAAAACAAAACAAAACAAAACAAAATCGGACACTAAGCTGAATACACATCTTATACACACATACATTTTTTTTTTGAGAGATTTTTGCTATAGGGTGCGTGCGCTCGCCAGACAGACAGAGAGAGACAGAGAGACAGAAGGTGAGAAATCAACCCCCCAGGGGGGGATGGTCATGCTGCAATCCTTTCTCCTCCATTCTCCTCTCGGGATCTTGGGCACACACGCACACGCGCCCAGTGTGAGTTTTAAGCCACCAGGTCCGGGACACAAACCGCGGTCAACTACTTGGGAATCCAGTGACATAGCCATTACGCTAACTGCTGGTTCCCCACACATACATCTTATACACAATTACATATCTTGCTGTCTAGTCATCGCTATCAGAAGCATTAACTACTTTGTTTTCTAGATGAACGAAGGAAGCTACAGACACAGTCAGTTTGTGCAGGACTACCTGGGGGGCTGCGATGGTACCAGACAGCGCTCTGAAGCCAGTGCCCGTGTTCCTATCCCCTCACCGCAGCACAGGCCACCTGAGCATGCGAGAACGTCAGCACACACACACACACACACACACACACACACACACACGAGAGCAAGTGTAAAGCTCATGGAAAATGTGTAACACGAACATACCACACAGGGATTTCAAAATCCTTTGATGCCACATTGAGCCTGTAGTTTAATTCTGTTTTCCACAGATGGTTGACATCTCCGCTGTGTACGTGTGTACACGCTCTCATTTACACTATGCAGATACACATGCGTGATTACTCACCGTGCTAGGAGTGCGTCCAGTCGACGTGGGGCTCCAGGTTCACGCATGCTCATTAAGCCATTGTTCAGTGTGAAGTGTACTCGTGTGTGTAACTTCAACTTACAGACCAAGTGATGTACAGCAATTAAGTGTATAAAGTAAAAAGAAAAACTAACAAACAAAAGATATCAAACTGTCTTCTGAACTTTAGATGAAGATGGCAACTAGCTGTTTTATTCTGCAGTTTCTCCCTCCTGTATTCACCTGCTCTTCTCTCCCCAAAGTAGGCCGGTCCTGCCCTGTTCCTGCACTGGCGTGTCCAGGCAGGGCGTTCACGGGAACTCTTCAGCATGATCCTGGACTTCCTGTGGCTTGTGACTCATGGCTCCTGCAATTGTCACTAAGTCCTTGAGGATCCTGCAATCTTTTGCTAAAATGAAACTGTCCCAGGATGATTCGTCGCACCTTCCTCGGTCCCTTCGCACTTACCTCTGCAGTCTGTCCTAAGTGTCGTTATTTTCTGTCTACTCACCTTGCTCACTGGGGCCTGATGCCAGGGCACTGTCTAGTATGAGTCAGTGAGTTCGAAGAGCCTTGCGGTAACAATGGCAAACGGCACGCATTCGGAAATGCTGAGCCTCTATTTACAGAGCTGATTAGCCAGCTTGCTATCTGGAGAGCATCGACACTCGGGTAATGTAATATAAGACACTAGATTGAGTTTTAAATGAGTAAAGGAGTTAAGTTTTACCTAGAGAATAGGAAATCTCACACGAAGGTCATTTAAAGATTCTATTACAACCTGCTATTGACAAAATGGAAAAAAAAATGATCAAAATGTCTAGCAAGTAATGACATTGATTAACATTTATATTGCAAGGGGAGTAAAGCCCAATTTAATAAGCCACAAAACTGGCAACGTCTCTGGAAACTCCACAGGGTTAGCTCCAGTTTCCATACCAGAGTCCTCAACTTACAAAGATAACATAGGCCAGCAGGTGACATGGTGGTTAAGTCACGGCACTCCCACATGGCTGACCTCGGTTCAAGTCCCAGACCTGGCAACTTGAAAACCACGTGTGTGTGTGTGTGTGTGTGTGTGTGTGTGTGAACAGGCCTAAAATCCTGAGAGGAGGATGGAGGAGAAGGCACTTCTTCACCGAGGGATGATATCTCACTTTCTCTCTGTTTCTCTCTGGTGAGTGCATGTACCCTGTGGAAAAAAAACCTTAAAAATAAAAATAAAAAAGTTAATGTAGACATCGACTTACCTGCAACGTATGTAGTAGACATATTAAAATTCTTGCCAATGGCCTGTCATTATACCTGTATTTAAGTCCAAAATTGGTAACGTGGCCAGGAGCCCCATTTCCCTTCCCGGGCTCTGCACGCGGTCTCTCCGCCGTGTCCCTGTGGGATTCTGGAAAGCACCTGCCCTTGCACCAGGCCCCTGCAGCCCTGCTTTCCTCTCCAGAAAGAGCACTTCCTTTCCACCGTGAGCCTGACCCCCAACCACCTGTCAGTCACTGTTGACAGCCTGTCCTCTTCGAGCAGCCCTGGCTTCCCAACCTACACTGAGCAGCACCCCCTGCATTTTTATAATAGCTCTTAGAATAATTCACTCTTACTTGCATGGTTATTTATTTAACACCTGCCATTGTCACCCTCCCAGGACCGCGTCCGCTCTGAATTCCTGAGAAGTACTTTATAACTTCTTTATCCTTGGACTATACTTACAAGAACATTACATTTTCATTTTTTCTCCCTTCAGACGGAGTTGGAAAATCAATCAATACAAAGAAAGTGTATTTTTGGTTTAGATTTCTGAGTACCTGTGGGCAGCAAGTGTCAGAGCTAAATCCCACAGCACCGGAAGGAGCTACTGCTTCATCAGGCCTCTTCCAGCAGTTAAAGAGCTCATGTGGGAAACGGGGACAGCAGTTATTATTTTTTAAATGTTTGCTAAAGCAGCGAATCCCATCTAACATTTTGAGTGTTTAATGATGATATATTTATATACCTCCATATAAGGAAAGATTAAAGACACCAGTTGATCACTTTTGACAGTTTTCAGAACACCGCATACATATTTCATAAGTTTTATTATAAATTCAATATAATTGCTGTTGAGTAGTTACACTGATTTTCAGTTCTCGTGGAGAAGATGGTTGTAATGATTCTTTAAGGGTTTCAGAAATCAACTCAATAAAAACTTAGCATGCCTAGAAGGTTTCTGAAATTTGCACATGCACTCATAATCTTATTCACTCTCTAGACCTTGACAACTCTGTACGGGAGGAGGGGGTGGGGGCATGCCTTCCCGAGTCTCCTGAGTGGGGTGCTTCGGAGTTACGTGCTAGTAAGAAAGAGTGGGAACCGCAGACCCGCGCTTCTGTTTTATGGCTCATCTCACTGTGAGTCAGAGCAGTGACGCTAGTCATGGACGCAGAGGCCTGAACTGTGGTTGTTGCGGCCGTTGTTCAGGAAGACTTCACACGGTGGCGTGCTACCTTTCCACCGTGGCATCTGGACTGCCATCACTTCTGGAAGGGCAGCCCCAAATCTGACGAACCATAATGTTGACTGATTCCAAGGGGGTCACCCTGAGATCCAGCTGAGAAATGCATAGGGCTCATTCCAACAGCCCTGGCTTCCCAACCTACACTGAGCAGCACCCCCTGCATTTTTATAATAGCTCTTAGAATAATTCACTCTTACTTGCATGGTTATTTATTTAACACCTGCCATTGTCACCCTCCCAGGACCGCGTCCGCTCTGAATTCCTGAGAAGTACTTTATAACTTCTTTATCCTTGGACTATACTTACAAGAACATTACATTTTCATTTTTTCTCCCTTCAGACGGAGTTGGAAAATCAATCAATACAAAGAAAGTGTATTTTTGGTTTAGATTTCTGAGTACCTGTGGGCAGCAAGTGTCAGAGCTAAATCCCACAGCACCGGAAGGAGCTACTGCTTCATCAGGCCTCTTCCAGCAGTTAAAGAGCTCATGTGGGAAACGGGGACAGCAGTTATTATTTTTTAAATGTTTGCTAAAGCAGCGAATCCCATCTAACATTTTGAGTGTTTAATGATGATATATTTATATACCTCCATATAAGGAAAGATTAAAGACACCAGTTGATCACTTTTGACAGTTTTCAGAACACCGCATACATATTTCATAAGTTTTATTATAAATTCAATATAATTGCTGTTGAGTAGTTACACTGATTTTCAGTTCTCGTGGAGAAGATGGTTGTAATGATTCTTTAAGGGTTTCAGAAATCAACTCAATAAAAACTTAGCATGCCTAGAAGGTTTCTGAAATTTGCACATGCACTCATAATCTTATTCACTCTCTAGACCTTGACAACTCTGTACGGGAGGAGGGGGTGGGGGCATGCCTTCCCGAGTCTCCTGAGTGGGGTGCTTCGGAGTTACGTGCTAGTAAGAAAGAGTGGGAACCGCAGACCCGCGCTTCTGTTTTATGGCTCATCTCACTGTGAGTCAGAGCAGTGACGCTAGTCATGGACGCAGAGGCCTGAACTGTGGTTGTTGCGGCCGTTGTTCAGGAAGACTTCACACGGTGGCGTGCTACCTTTCCACCGTGGCATCTGGACTGCCATCACTTCTGGAAGGGCAGCCCCAAATCTGACGAACCATAATGTTGACTGATTCCAAGGGGGTCACCCTGAGATCCAGCTGAGAAATGCATAGGGCTCATTCCAACTCCAGGGGTCCAGGGGTGGGATGGCAGGAGGCGAGACAGGGCGGCCAGGTGCAGGGTAGAAGAGACGGGCCACCAGGTGCGGTGTAAAATAGTCGGGGCGGCCAGGTGCGGTGTAGCAGAGTCGGGGCGGCCAGGTGCAGTGAGCAGAGATGGGGCGGCCAGGTGCAGTGTAGCAGAGATCGGGCGGCCAGGTGCAGTGAGCAGAGACCAGGCGGCCAGGTTCAGTGTAGCAGAGATCAGGCGGCCAGGTGCAGGGTAGCAGAGACCGGGCGGCCGGCCAGGTGCAGTGTAGAAGAGACAGGCGGGCCAGGTGCGGTGTAGCAGCTGGTTAAACACCGCCAGGTCAGAGCAAGCACCTTTGTCCCTAGGGGGTCTGGGTGACTTCTGTCTCTAGGACCGGGTCTGGTTATTACCTGCACCGTTTCACCCCTGCATCAGTCCCGGTGAAGTGACCTTACCTACATACGGAATCAACAGACGATACTTTGCGCCACAAACGCCGGCGTGGTTGCCAGGCTCTGCCTCCTGACCCCGAGTCCTGGGAGGTCGGTTTGGCCAGGGCTCAGGGGCTGGGCCGGGAGGGAGCGCGGGTGTGCGGTGGGCGTGCGCGGCCTGGTGGCAGGCGTGGCAGCTGTGTAACTCCAGGCTCCCATCAGGACAGCGACCTGCTGGACCGGCGGAAACACTGCTTCACCGTGCAGTCCGAGTCCGGGGAGGACCTCTACTTCTCCGTGGAGCTGGACTGCGACCTGGCCCAGTGGGAGAGAGCCTTCCAGACCGCCACCTTCTTAGAAGTGGAACGGATACAGGTGAGCCCCCAACCCCAAGGAGGCGTGGCCGCCTCCCCCAGGTGCGTCCTCCCTCGGTCTATGCCGTCATTAGCCGTGTTGAATGAAGAGTGATGCAGCTCTGAACATCTTCGTCTTCTCACAGTGGGGTATTTCTGGTCTCTTACTTACTGGTCAAGAGTATGTTGGTACAATTAATTACACACTATAATTTAAAGCTAGTGTAGAAAACGTGGGGCCAGGAGGTGGCATGACAGTTATGGCTCTGGACCCCACATGGCCGACTGCAGTTTGAGTCTCAGACCTGTGGGCTTGGAAATCCCACTGCTGAGGTGCTGCATGGGCACCCCCCGGGGTCCCATCTCATTCTCCCTCCCTCTCTCTGTCTATGACAAGCCTGTGTGCATGCACCCTACAGCAAAGCTTAAAAAGCAGCTCTGGTTTTAATGAATGGCTGACAGGGTGGTGTCTGTTCTCCAAACCTGACTGCACAGTTCGCGGCTACGTTCCAGGTTGTCTCCTTTCGCTCACACTGCTCCGTCTTCCAGGGCCTTCCCTTCATTTCTGCCCTTCGAAACCCCAACGTATTTGACCTTCCTTCCAAGGTCTCACTCTCCTGACCCTGTTCCTGATTTTCGATCGGCCCTGCCCATTGATCATTGTGCTTCATTCCATGACAATCCTGGACGCTCATCCATCGGGCCCGCTTTGGAGTGCAAGGTCTCGTCTTGCCTGTCTTTGGTCGGTTCGCACTGGCTTTTGTGCCGGAGGGACATGTCATAAGCACTTATCATACCCCACGGCCCGGTAGGGATTGCTCGGACTGTTTGCTCACGTTGCAACTGCAGCTTGTGCATGTTGCACATCACGCGTGCCCAAAGGGTATTTCCGGAACTTGAGAAGCGAGAAGTCATGTCTAGCCCAGACCCCACCGAGCCCGCAGCCTCTGCAGTTCGTGGGGATGGAGCGGGGCCCACCCCAGGGCAGGTCCTGTGCCTGCCTCCCCTCCCAGGATAAAGCGGACATCGCCTGCCCTGGCTGTGCTGAGGACTCAGAGCCAGGACCTCCGTGCTCACAGGGACACAGTTCCAAAGGGGAATGCTGCGTCACATCACAGCCGGGGCCGGAGCGTGGCCTGCACTGGAAGACACGGCTGCTCATTGTTGCCATGCTGATCTCTGTTCTGAGTAAAAGCCTCTGAGGTCAGCACACCCAGCTGCTGAAGAGTGGCGTGACCCTAGGGAACAGCCGGGAGAAGACTCGGGTTCCATTTGTCTCATTGTCCAATTAACGGACAGTTTCTACCAACTCCTTTCAGCTGTCTATATGTAAAAGTGCTCAAGTAGTTAAGAGACAGGTTCTGTGATTTAACTGCATACTGTCTCAATTCAAGTGAATATTTTAATGTAAAAACAGAAAGATGGGAAGTACCTCACATATTATTTTATATTGTCAACATCTAAGAACACTTTAAGGGATTGAAATATAATTTAACTGACTGAAGGTGATATTTTTATTTATAGTGTATGTTTAGATTTTCTTCATTATAATTCTCCAAATTATTCCACTTCACTTAGAAGTAACTACATGACAGTTCCCCCACATTTGTCCAGTGTCCTGGTCTTCAGAAATGAGATAAAGATGAAAGTAATGTTTTGCTCCTTATTTTAATCCTGTTCCTAGGATCTGGGCCTTGCATTCTGTAAGCTGATGTCCAGTGAAATGCTCGGGTCTATGTCTTTATCTACTCACAATGCCAATTTAACACGTATCGGAAGTAAAAAATAAGATACTTAATGCCTCGTTTGCTTTTAATTCCATAGATTTCAGAGTTTCCCTTTGTTTACTACATCGGGAAGCAATACTCAACAGCTGCACACTTCCGTAGTCTCTCAAAATTAAAGAATGTGAATGTACTTAAATAACCTAATGTCTTTTCTTCTATATTTTCAGTATTTTATTACTATTAAAGTTAGAAAAAATAAAGCAGACAATGAATACATCTCATTGTGAAACAGGCAGAAAGGAAGAACATTAATCAATTGACTTTTAAATATTCCTTGTGTGGGGGACCAACAGATGGTATAGTGGTTACATTGCTGAACTTCCACCTGGCCGATGACGGTTTGAGTCCTGGACCCAGTGGTTTGAAAATCACTTTGGGCACATGTGTGTGCATGTCCAAGATCTCAGGAGGAGAGTGGAGGAGGGATTGCCATGTGGCCAACCCCTGGGGTGTGATTTTTCTCACTTTCCTTCTCACTTCTCTGTGTCTAATCTCTCTCCAACAGCATGCATACCCTAAGGCAAAAGTCTTTAACATTTTTTTCTTGTTTAAATTCCCCTAAAAAGTATCATTTTTATTTTATTTATCTATAATTCTAAAAGTATCATTTTATTTATATGTAATTCTATTTTTATTAAATGAACATAGATTAAGTAACAAAATCAAATACTTTAAAATTAAACCTATTAAGTATACTCATGATATGTTTATTAACATTGTAAATTATAGTATTGAGCTTCAGTGGGTTTCAATTTCTAGCATATCTGCTTCAAGTTAATGATTGTGGAGAAATTATCTGTAATGCTAAACTTAATGGGAAAATTTTAATGCACTCTGCTGAATACATTTTCACCTGGCATGTTCTTTTTTAATTGACAGCCCTTGAAAATAGCATACAATTAAGTATAAACTAGGAGAAAATTATATAGCCTTGAACATTTCTTAATGTTGACAATCATTTTAATAAAGTTCTAATGAGTGGATGCTCATGTATTAAGCAAACATAACTACACCCCAAAATGAACATTTGATGCCCAAATGTCTTATCTAACCTACCTTTTTGAAATTTTATCTCCAAATGGGTAATTTAGGATGTTTATCATGTTGCTATATAAATTAGGTTTGAACACATGGATATAGCTTTTTGATGCCAGCAACCTAAGTTAGTGCCCCACGATGGCAGTCAGTGTGCGCGTTAGTGTGGGGTTTGCACATTATATAAACAAATACAATGCACAGGTTAGTACTGAGCGTTTGCTGAGACAGACGTCTCTCTCTCTCCCACGTGGCATGTGGGTCACGCACTTTCCATCATTTGAATATCCCGGATAGTTTCAAACTGAAGGCAGCTGAAACTGACCTAGGTATCACCATGCATCATGCTGTATACCGCAGCTCCACGTTTTCATTTTATATTTGATTTTTATCTTTTTCAATATTTCTGTATCCACAATCATTAACCTTCCTAAAATATTTATATAAGTATAATATAACCCGATCTCAGCATGCAAAGTCCTTGCTTGATTTGTGGAGGATGTCTAAGTTTCCCACATAAGCCGTCAGATACCTCCGGGAGGTAGTTGTGCCCCATGGAAGGACGGACAGAGATGCAACCAGTCGGGAGGGACTCTTTTGCCTGGATCACTGAATCTGCGTTTCTGTGCCTGAGTTCTCTTTTAATAATACCCATGAAATGTGCTGAGAATTTGAGGAAGAATTTCATTTTTTTTATGATTCTCTTTTGACTTACTGAAAATACAGTGGTCTTGGCTACAGGATGGAACAACCTAACACCCCCTTGCCTACATTTAAATCATTTTGGACTAGTTTTCTTGATAATGGAGTGAAGTGAGGCCGTGTGGCCCTAGGTGTGTGCATGCAGGGTGAGCTGGAGAAGGACTGGAAACTCGGCCCTCATGTCCCCTCACAAGGCAAAAGCACTCAGCCTGTTTCATGAGCATTAAGATGTGGTTGGACCAGCTGGTGGCATGACGGTAGAGGCGGCTGGATCCCTCATGACTGATTGCGTGACTCAAGTCCTGCACCTGAAGGCTTGGAGAACATTCCAGACACATGTACATGTGTGCCCAAAATCCTGAAAGGAGGGAGAGATGGAGGAGAAGGAATGGCAGCCTGACCATTCCCCATTGAAGGTCAAGGGGTACTTTTTCACTTCTCTCTCTGTTTCTGGTTAGTGCACACATCATTTGGCAAATTAAAAAAAAAAAAAAAAGGTGTGATGTGGATCATCTATCCTCCTGCTACCATCACAGTTGATCTCAAGTTAGATACTGTACGGGCTACCACACCGACATTGCATTAATACTGAAAGTAACACTGTTTCTCTTCCTAGTGCAAGACGTATGCGTGTGTGCTGGAGAGCCATCTGATGGGGCTCACGATCGACTTCAGCACCGGGTTTATCTGCTTTGACGCCGCAACTAAGGTACCGTGTCCGCGTGGGCTCTGAAACGTGGGCAGGCCTCTGAGGCAGGAATCCTGTCGACTCTGCAGTGTTGTAACTGGCTAGCGTGTGTAAAATTTAAGGTCCTCGTTTTTGTTAAAAGAAGATAAATTATGCTTTAATGTACTTATTTTTTGAAGTGTTGAGTAGTTTTAATAAAATGAATGTTTCACAGTAGAACATTATAAATACATTAAGACGAAGCTTTATCTACCAATCTGTTTATAGCCAGCTAACTACATATCGGTTTATCTTTATTCCATTTTCCTGAAGGTATACTGTTGCAATTGAGGGGTCATTTTCTTTCTAAAAAAAATTTTTTTTTAATGAAAGTGTTCCTTTATGATTTTTCTACATTAGCGTCTCTAGCATCAAAACAGGAAGGTATTATTTTAGCTATTAGGGCTGATATGTTAGAATTATCGAACCGCAGCCCTGAGAGGTTTGGAACTTTTTGTGAGGGTAAGCCATGTGACTTACGAGGGGTCTGGGACTATCAGGTAAGATGCCCACGTGACAAAGGATGTCTCTCTGAGAGATACACCTAGTCCTATATAGAGTGTGTTTCAGACAGGTGCATCAGAAAAAGAAACCGGAGGATCAGGAAGTGGCGAATTACAAAGCTGAGTCACTGTGCAGTGCCCTTACTCTTGTCACTTTCGTTGGGCATGAAACTCAGCTGACACCCCCCAGCCCCAGAGACTCTCCGTCCATTCCCTGCCGCAATTCAGACCCTTCTCTGTCTCCACAAAGACCTGCTCTCGCCCCCTCCTGCAGTTATAAAGTCTCTAACCCACTCCACTTCCTCCCTTGCCAAAGTATAGCCTAATTATAAACAGGTGTGACCTTTCTCACCAGTCTTAAAGATGAATGAGCATTCTCTTACTGGGATGCACGTGTTTTACCTAGAAACTAGGCCACGTGCAGGACCACCTGAAGCAAATGTTCACAAGACGAGGTCGCAGAACGAACACAGGAGATGACAGAGGTCTGATCTTGGTGCAGGTGGGAGGCTGTGGAGGACGCCCTGGCAGAAACAGGGCTCGATCTGGTGTTCAGAGACCTGAGAATGCCCTTGAGTCAGCAAGAGAGACTGTTGGGCAAATGTCACGTTATTTAAAGACGATGAATGTTTCTTCTTATTTTAACACTGTGAAGTTAAACAGCAGACACCAGCTGTCCACACTGGCCATCTAGTGAATGCCCTTTGTATGATGCAGAAAGCATACTTCTGTAAATAAGGAATTTCAGATGGAAGTGGCTCTTTGTAACTCTCAGATGGGACTGCCATGACTTTTCCTACTACGAAAATCTTTTGTTGATTAAAATATTCATCCAATCAGGCTAGACTCATGAGGGTTAATTTAATAAATTAACCATTTTAATGGCTATTAAATTAAGTAATTAAATAATTATAGAAATAAAATGGTTAGGAAAAAGTCTAATTTTAAAAAGGAAATTAATTGCCAGAATTGTCATCAGACTATCTCTCGAACATGAAAGAAGCTGTTACCAGTGAGTGACAGAGACAACATTTAACACAGGCCTAGGTACTCTCTCGAGTTTATTTTAAGGCTGGTGTAATTCCGACTGTGTCTGTGTGCGAGACCCGCGGCTCTGTGATAAGGCAGAAAATGATGGCATCGATGTCCTGTCCAGCGTACCCTGGCCTTCTGCGCCGAGTGGTCTGGGATGAGTGAGTGGCCGGGAGGGTCGAAGCAAACAGTTACGATGACATCAGGGGCCAACAGTATAATGGGAAATGTCGGTCAGTCCAAGCTTGACATGCAGAAAGGATGCAAGGCCTTCAGCAGCAGCAGTCCCTGTCTGCCTTCTGACACTAGCTGGAAACGTCCGGCCGAAGATGGTCTGAGGCCTGGGAGGGTGGAAGGAGTCCGTGTGCACTGCCAGGAAGCCAGCCGTGTGACCGCTGCTGAGTTACAGGGCAGCTGGGAACCAGGGACTAGCCGTGAACAAAGGGGCCTGGGCCACTGAGCTGACCCTACCCTGGAAGCTCGTTTTACTCCACCTGTTGACCCAAGGTGAAGGTATCTTTAAATACAGGGGGAAAAAGGTAATTGTTACATAAAGTTGAAACGTGCTTTGTTCTAGTATTTTACTATAATATTTAAATATTAGGCAACTTTCTTTTCTTGCTATTCATAGAAAGTATCCTTAAGAATGCTGTGCAGCAGATGTTGAAATGCTTGGATTCGGGAGGGTCATGGTCACGTCCCGCTCACACCCCTGGGCAGCGTGTGCTTTGCCCTCTGCACCTCATCCAGGCCAGTCCTGCACCCTGGAGTTACTGTGGAGACACGTCCGAGGTGTTAGGGTGCTGTGGCTGCCAGGGAAGGGAGGACGGCGCTCTGAGTTGTTACTGAGCTCCACAGAGAGCTGTGTCCTGCTGGTAACACATCAGGGACAGGATTATTGTTTAAACAGCAGCCATCATTTTCACTTCTTCTGAGAAATGTTTAAAAAATAAATTTAAACAATAATAAAAATGTAAAATGAAAGACAAGACTGGAGAATCTTACAGTAGAGAATGAGAGTCGGCATGATTTTAGACCCGTTAGAATGCTCACGGTTTGGAGGCGGGGCAGCTGGGAATGCCAAGCTAATTCTGGTTACTTACCATTTTGATTGACAGTCTGCAGGGAGGGGCCAGCAGGTGGTGTGGTCGTTAAGGTGGCTGAACTCCCGCATGGCCAACATGGTTCAAGCCCTGGACTTGGTAGCTTGAGAATCACAGCCAGCACATGTGCACAGGTGCCTAAAATCCCAGGAGAATGGAGGAGGGATTGCATCATGGCCATCCCCCCCACCCCCCCTCTTGGAGGGAGGGGAGTGATGTCTTACTTTCTATCTCTGTCTCTGTCTTCTGTCTTTATCTGGCAAAAGCACATCCCGTATGGCAAAAACCTACAAAATAAATAAATAAGTACATAAGAAAGAAAGGAAGTCCCCAGGGAAAACCGGGCATTTGCCCTTGACTTGCCATAGAGGACAAGACACAAATAGATTCCACACATTTCAGTTTACATTGGCAACCCAGAGGGAGGTTGTCCTTCCTGCAGTTTCCTTACTGTTGGTGGATTCCCTCACAGATGGTTATTGCCACAGGGCTCAGCCTGTTCTTTGTAATCTTCATCCTTATAGTCTCTTCAGAGTTACAGAAGGTACTGTGTCAAAGTAGTTGCAGTTCTTGGATACAATTCACATAGCTGAAAGCCTGTTGCCATCATGTTGTTTTAATTAGGTATACATGCATTAACCACATATTTATCTAGATATATATCTAGTGAAAAATTCCTGCATAAATGGAGACCTCAGCAGAAACATTTGCAAAACATTGGCACAAAAACAGACATGAGGACCAATGGAACAGAGTGGAGGCCCCAGAAATAAACCCCAAAACATACAGCCAACTCTTCTTTGACAAAGAGTACCAGTCAATTCAGTGGGAAAGAGGAAAACCACTTTAGCAAATGGTGCTGGAAAAACTGCGTATCCACTTGCAGAGGGGGAATCTGAACCCTATCTGTCACCATTAACAAAAATCAACTCAAAGTGGATCAAAGATCTAAACCAAAGACCACAAATGATAAAATGATTGGTGGAAAACATTGGGGAAACTCTGGGAGACACTGGGGTAGGCCAAGACTTCTTAAGTAAGACCCCCAAAACTCAGGCTATGGTCCCCAAAATAGACAAGTGGGATTACATCAGATTAAGAAGTTTCTGCACAGCAATGGACACTGTCATTAGTGTGCACTGACAACTCTCAGAATGAGAAGGAATTTTTGTTAACTGTGCCTCAGACTGATAACCAGAATACACAGAGAACTCAAGCAGCTTACCTGGAAAAGAAAGATTAACCCAATTAAAGGATGGCAAAAATGAGCTGAATGAACAATGCTCTAAGGAAGACATGTGAAGAGCCAAAAAGTATATAAAGAAATGTTCAGCATCCCTCATTATAAGGGAGATGCAGATCAAAACCACAATGAAATACCACCTAACCCCAGTCAGAATGGCAAAGATTAAAAAAAACAAAAGATGGTAAGTGCTGGAAGAGATGCCATGAAAGGGGAACACTCACTCCTACACTGTTGGAGGGATCGTAAATTGATCCAGCCACTGTGGAGAACAATATGGAGGTTCCTCAAAGACCTTCAAATAGAACTACTATATGATCCAGCAATTCCACTCCTGGGTATCTACCTAAAGGACAGGAGAACGCCCAATTGGAAAAGCGCTTACACATCAATATTCATTGCAACCTTATTCACAATTGCTAAGACATGGAACCAACCCAAATGTCTACACACGAATGAATGAATTGAAAAAGTGTGGCATATATACTCCATGGAATACTATTCGGCCATAAAAAACAGCAAGGCCCTGGAATTTGATAGAAGGGGGACGAATTTGGAAGATCTGTTGCTGAGTGAAGCAAGTCAGGCTAGGAAAGAGAGACATTGTATGTCTCCACTCAATGTATACCGACTGTCCGTACTCTATGGCAGAGACTGAAAGACTGGGGGACATACAAGATTAAATATTATTATGGACACTAGAGACAAAGTGGAAAGAGTAGGGGAGGTAAAGAGTGTAGGAAAGGAAACTCAGGGAAAAAATGGAGAGGTAAGACATTTGTGGGACACAGATATAGTTTATTGTTTGTTGATGAAGACATGCCTATATTCTCAACTGGGCTGGGCTGAGCTGTGTGTCATGCTGGGTAAAGTCTCTTTACAATGTAAATGATGTATAGTGATTAAATGTATAAATAATTAAAATTAATAAATAAAAAATTATAAATTAAAAGAAACATTTGCCAAACATTTGTGCCACTTGTAAGTAAAGACTCACTGAGCTCCTGTTGCCCACAGAGATGCATGGAATGGCCACACAATCATTCTGGTGCTCCAGGAGGTCACACAGAATGACCTTTGTGCTGACACAGGGAAGGTAAATTATTTAGACAAATGTTTGTAAGTAAGGAAGGGACAGAACCTGAGAGGTTAGGAGATGAGAAATCAAGTTTGTGAGTAATAGAAAGACAGATTACATAAGAGCTTTTACTGGGAAATTCGGATTTGCTCCTAAGAACGAAGAAATATCTTTGAAGTATTTGAGATAGGAAGAAACCATCATGTGCATTAGACAGTACAAAACTAGTACAATAACATACGGTCAATATTGAGAGAACCTGGGCAAACCCCAGACTCTAACTTATGAAAATCTGTCCTGGAGGGGTCATCCACCACTCTGGGGTGCTCCCAGGAAAACTGTGTGATAGGAGGATAAAGCCATACGGGATGGAAGCATGTTGCGTGAGGGGGGAAAGTGACTGCAGTGTCCACAGAGCTTGGGGCAGTCAGTGAGACTAGAAGTTGGGACTGAAGGGGAAAGTGGGGGGACAGGAGCAGAGAAATGTTCTGGCATCTGATGGAGGCCCAGTACGCGATTCCCCTCCATCTCCTGAGCCCTGTGAAAAAGTCACTCTAGCTGAGGTGTCAGACCACTGACAGGTGCACGTGACAGAGCAATGGGTGTTTATGGATCCCCTCCACAATTTAGACCATGGGATGTGCTTCCAGTTTTTCACATCATTTTAAATTTCTTTTCCAAGTGTTTCACAGTTTTCCTTATAGAAGTCTTTGACTTCTTTGGTTAGGTTTATTCCTAGATATCTTATTGTTTTTGTGGCTATTGTAAATGGGGTTGCTTTCTTTGACTCTGTTTCAGTTTGCTCATTGTTGGTGTATAAAAATGTTCTTGATTTTTTTAATTTATTTTATATTATTTTTAAAATTAATTCATTTATTTTGCATTCATTCACTGAATAGCATCACAGCATACAATATGCAATTTCCCATCTAAAATACACTGTATAATTGCTTAATCATGCATGCTATCATCAACAAATAATTTTCTATTTCTTGCTTCTTATATATATTTTCCCCTATTTCTCACCCTCTGCCAGTCCTCACTCACCTCTCACACTGTCTCTAGAATCTGCAGTTCCTTTCCATTCCTCCCTCCCCACACACACATTTTATTGATTCACAAATACCTGAATTAATCTAACTACTTTCATTAGCAAGTTCAGCTGATATCTTTGTATCTGTGAACACATGCCTGACTTTAGGCATGAAACTCTGTGAGCAGAATGAATATACTATGTTTAGTTTGTATCCTGCCACTTTACTATATTCATTCATCACTTCCAGGAGGTGTTTTGTATTGTTTTGGATTTTCTAGGTATAGAATCATATAATCTCCAAAAAGAGATAATTTCACCTCTTCTTTTCCTGTTCGAATGCCTTTTATGTAACTCGCTCGTCCGATCACATTGGCCAGAACTTCCTACACCATGTTAGAGAGGAGTGGAGAAAGTGGGCAGCCTTGTCTTATCCTGTGTTTTAGTAGAAAAGTTTTCAGCTTTTCCCTGTTCAGTGTGATATCAGCTATGGGTTTGTCATAGACGGCTTTTATTATGTTGAGGAATGTCCCTTCTATGACGATTTGGCTGAGAATCTTAATCAGGAAGGGATGTTGTATTTTATTGAATCCTTTTTCTGCATCAGTTGAAACGATCGTGTGGCTTTGATCTTTTCTCTGTTAATGTGATGCATACATTTATGGTTTCATGTATGCTGAACCACCCTTGCATCCCTAGAATAAAGCCGGCCTGATCATGGTGTGTAAACTTTCTAATGTGTCATTGGAGATGATGTGTTAGTATCGTGTTGAGAATTTTGCATCTGTATTCATCAGTGATACTGGTCTGTTGTCTTCTTGTTTTGTTGTGTCCTCGTCTGTTGTAATATTGCCTGTTTCCTTGCTGATTTGACTTATCTGGTTCCTTTCTCTGTTCTTGATTAATCTACTAATGGTGTGTCAATTTTGTGTATTTTCTCAGAGAACCAGCTTTTGGATTAATTTCTTTTTTTGAACCGAGATCATTTTAATACATAGAGTGGAAACATGCGATACATCTCCGTTCTTTCTTCTATTCTCTCCCTCA
>NW_006159461.1:2939496-2943008 GCF_000334495.1 Tupaia belangeri chinensis | reverse complement strand
TCTTTCCTGCTTGAATCTTCATTCTTTCTTTTCTCCTGGCACTTCTTATTGTTCATTTGTTTTGTCGTTGTTATTTTTCCGGTTCTCTGAGATGCCATGAGGTTGTCTATCTGGCACCTTTCTGCTTCTGTTTTCCTTCCGTGCAGACACTACTGCTGTGATCCCTCCAGATGACGGCTTTTGCTGTCCCATAGGTTATAAGATCTCCCTTGGGGGCCAGCAGGTGGTGTAGTGGTTACGTGGCTGGATTCCCACGTGTCCGGCCACAGTTTGGTTTCCAGACGCATGGCCTGAACATCACATCAGGCACGTACGCTTGTGTGCCCAATACCCCAGCAGGAGAGTGGGAGAGAAGGGGTTATCCACGGCCATCCTCCCGGGGATGATTTCTCACTGTCACTATCTCTGTCTCTCTCTCTGGCAAGCACACTTGCTGTGTGAAAAAAAATGCCCAAAACAAAAAACATTTGTTATCGTTGGTTTCAATGAATCTTTAGATTTCAGTCTTAATTTCTTCAGTGTTCTGAAGTCATTCAGGAGTAGGTTGTTTAATTTCTATTCATTGATGTAATTCATTTCAACATGATCAGAAAGATATATTGGGTTGTCAGAAAAGTCATGATGCATTTTTGCATAGAAAACCACGCCATGACTTTTCCGACGACCTGGTAGTTTCTATACGTTTGATTCTGTAAAGGCTTGCTTTTCACCTTAGTATGCAGTTGATCTTCAAAACATTCCATGTGGGGATGAAAAAAATGTGTATCTTTTGGTTTCTATGTGACATGTTCTGTAGAGGTGTGTAAAGTCCATTTCTTTATGGTGTCATTATCTCTTGTACCTTTGGTCTAGTGTTGTCTGGGTGCCCTGTCCAGAGGAGACAGTGGGGCCTGAGATCCCTATCATGACTGCGTCGCAGCCTCTCCCCGTTGGAGCCGGCAGGCGCTCTCACATGGTTAGGTGCCCCAGAGTTTGCCGAGTAGATGTTTATAAGGTTACGTCATTTGTTGAACTAGCCCTCTTCGTGTCCTCGGTCTCTTCTTACAGCTTTTGTTTTAAAGTCGATTTTGTCCAATACCAGTATCGTGACTCCAGCCATTTTATTTTTTTAATTTCCGTTTGCTTTGAATGCGTTTTTCAGCCTTCGCTTTCAGTCTGTCTTCATCTGTGATAGGAGTTTCTTGTAGGGAGCCTATTGGGAACCCTTTTTTTTTTTTTTTTTTTAATCCATTCAGCCAATCTCTGTCTTTTAAGTGGCGATTTTAATTTATTAACATTCAATGTTATTGATGCATGTGGGCTTTTCCCTGCCACATTTTCAGCCATTTTCTTGGTTGCTTTTTATTCTCTCACTTCTGCTGGCTCTTCTTTCATTTTCCTGGTATACTCCCCCCCCCCAGCACTTCTTGAACAGCTGGTCTAGTGCTCATGAATCTTTCAGTGTCTGTTTATCTGAGAATGGTTTTATTCTTCCCATTTGAAAGATAATCTTGCCAGGTATAGTTTCTTGATTGAAATGTTTTTTCTTTTAATATTTTGATTATGTCTTTCCATTGCTTTTTTGTCTGCTTTGTTTTAGCTGAGAGGTCTGATGTTAGCCTATTAGGATAACCTTTGCAAGCAACTTGATGTTTCTCCTTGTCATGTGTAGAATCTTCTTTTTGTCTGATTTTTAACCAATCTGGCTATGATGTGCTGGCACAGATATCTTTGTATGTTGTTTCTAATTGGAATTCTTTTTATTTCTTGGGTCTGAATTTCTCTATGCTTCCGTAGGTTTGGGAAATTTTCAGATAATATCTCACTGAAGAGGTTTTCCATGCTTTTGACAGGAAATACTCATTATATGGATATTTGGATATTTTAATGGTGTCTAGAATTTCTTGTATGTTATCCTCATTTTTAGGGGATTGTTGTTTCATTCTTTTTGGTGGTTTGATCTGTGTTAGAAACTTTACCTTCATGGTCAGAAATTCTTTCTTCTGCATGGTCCAATCTTCTGCTACAGCTTTTGAAAGAGATTTTAATTGCTTGTATTATATTTTTCATTTCCGGATGTTCTGTTCAATTCCTTTTTAGGGTGTCTAACTCTTTTTGGAATTCTACCTTCATGTCTTGGAATGATCTCATTTCCTAGAATTGGTCGTTCTCTCTTGCATCTCATTGAGTTTTGTCACGATGAATGTTTGGAATTCTTTTTCTTTTCTTTTCTTTTTTTGGAGAAGTTTTCACTATAGGGTGTATGCGCTCGCCAGACAGACAGACAGAGACAGAGAGACAGAAAGCGAGAAATCACCCCAGGGGGGATGGCCACGCCACAATTCCTTCTCCTCCATTCTCCTCTCAGTATCTTGGGCACGTAGGAACACATACCTGGTGTGAGCTTTAAGTCACTGGGTCTGGGACGTGAACCACGGTTGACTACATGGGAGTCCAGCACCAGCCATTACGCTAACTGCTGGTCCCTTTTTTCTGACATTTCTGTAAATTCTTTCATGCTGTCCATGGTTGGTGAGGGGCCACTGTGCATCCTGGAGGGAGAGTTAGTTATGTCCTTGTTTTCTCCTGTCTCCTGGATCTGTACTGGTCTCTGGTCCTCTGATACAGTCTTCCCTTCTTTGAGGAGAGGCCTGGGAGCAAAGTCTGCAGGTAGATGGAGATGGGGGCAGCATGGTGGATGTGCTCTGAGTTCAAAAGGGAAATGGGGAGCGGGGCTGCATTCTGGACGGGAGGCCTGCTGAGACCGGAGCCAATGTCTCTTCAAGATTATCTTTATAATGCTGTAAAGGTGTTTTTTTGTTTCAAAGTATCTAACAGCCAATACTGACAGCGTATTAAATTTTTTTTGAAATTATGATTAGCTATTATGCCTATAAGAATAATAAACATGAAGTAAAAAAGTATAAAAATGAACTCTATGGGGCCCAGCAGATGGTGTAATGGTTATGTTGCTGAACTCCCATGTAGTGGACTACCGTTCAAGTACTGGACCTGGCGGCTGAAGACTCACACAGGCGCATGAACATGCACATGCGTGCCCAAAGTCCTGAGAGGAGCGTGGACGAGGCGGGATTGTGGAGTGGCCATCTCCTCATGGGAGCGATTCTGGCTTTATGCCTCTCTGTCTCTTCGGAGAGCACCCGAACCTATGACAAAGATCTCTCAAAAAAAGAAAAAAAAAGAAAGAAAGAAATTAATCCTATCACATCTTGGGTAATAGTATGATGACTTTTCTTTGTGTCTCCATCACTCCATGGATTATCAATTGCAAACGTCATTTAGGAAAAATTTGCAAAATCCAGCCACATGTACAGCAACCTTCATTTTAGGAGTGTGTGTGTGTTTATTTATTTACTTATTTATTTATTCTCTTTATTTTAATTTGATGAGAGAGAGAGAGAGAGAAACCAAGCCACCAGATCCAGGACTCGAATGTGGTCAGCCACATGGGAGTGTCCACCTCCTCAACCACCATGCCACCTGCTGGACCCCCATAATTTTTTTTTTTTTTT
>NW_006159461.1:2894088-2939375 GCF_000334495.1 Tupaia belangeri chinensis | reverse complement strand
ACGCCGCAATCCCTTCTCCTCCATTCTCCTCTCGGGATCTTGGGCATGCACGCACACGTGCCCGGCGTGAGTTCTAAGCCACCGGGTCTGGGACGTGAACCGCGGTCGACTATGTGGGAGTCCAGCGACATAGCCATTACGCTAACTGCTGTTTCCCAAGCCCCGTAATTTTTTTTTAAAGAGTGATTTATTTATTTTTTATTTTTTATTTATTTATTTATTTTCCATAGGGCTTGTGTGCTTGCCAGAGAGACAGAAAGCAAGAAATTACCTCCTGGGAGGATGACCACACCATAATCCCTTCTCCTCTGTTTTCCTCTCAGAATTTTGGGCAAACACACATACATGTCCAGCATGAGTTTCAAGTCACCAGGTCCGGGACTTGAACCATGGTCACCTGTGTGGGTTTCCAATGAGATATTCATTACGCCAACTGCTCTTCTCTATTTTAAGAACTTATATTCTGTACAGGAAGATACAATGTAAACTAACTGAAATCACTTTTCCCTAGTCCTCTGGATTCTCTCTGTAAAATAAAAAGACTTAATCCTGATCCAAAAAATGTGCTTACGTATTAAATTCATTGTTAGTACACTAACATTTTTAATTCATGAAATATCTTTATCTACATAAACCATTCATTCCTTAACCTGACATTGATTTCTAGACTGTTTCAAGGTAAAACTTGAATGGCAATACGCCCTACACTTACACTTTCTTATGCAAAAGTCTTTGATGTGACTTGAAGACACGAAAGGAGGTTAGGGCCATGGCTTCTCTCTGCGGTGAACGGCCTTCGTGTACACGGGCACATGCACACGTGAGGGCACAGACACACGCACGGTTCCTGATCGCTCACTTCACTTTCTCACTAAAGCAGTCATATACTCACAGTAGACTGATATTGCATTGTCGTATTACGGTGTGCAAAGTAGACATAAGCTTTTCTTGTTTTAGCTTGTGCCATATTTGCAATAATCTTCCAACTAGTTCACATCAGAGATAATTAGTAAAAATCCAAATAAGGGGCCGGCAGGTAGCGTGTAGGTTAAGGAATTGGATGTGTATATGGGCATTCATGGATCGAGTCCCAGGCCCAGTGGCATATGCATGCATGCCCCAAGTCCTGAAGGACAATGGAGAATCCCTCTTGGGATTGTGGCTTGGCCAATCCCTCTGAGGGTGATTTCTCACTTTCCCCCTCTCTGTCTCTCTCCAGCAAGCACATATGCCATATGGCAAAAACCTTTTAAAAAAATCCAAACAAAAAACTTAAAGATATCGAAATTAATTCTTTATTAAAAGATCTCCTATATAAGCAAAAATCTTAATTATACATATGCTGTGATGTAGTTAGGACAATATTTGTATAAACTTAGGCGTTTTTCTTCTTTACAATATTTTTTATTGTTTTCTCTGATTCTGTAGGACACAGCTCAAAAACAATGACATTAATTATTCTATAAACTAACTGGGACCAGCAGATGGCATAAAGGTTATGTCAATGGACTCCCATGTAGTTGACCATGGTTCAAGTCCTGGACCCAGCAACTTAAAACTCACACCAGGCATGTGTATGTGTATGCATAAAATCCTGAGAGGAGAATGAAGAAGGGATTGCAGTGTGGCCGTCAACCTGGAGGGTCATTTCTTGCTTTGTCTCTCTGGTGAGCCCACACACCCTATAGCAAAAATCTCTCCCCCAAAAAAGAGAAGAATATTTATATTCTTCAAATGAATTCTTATTGTAAAATTTATTATAAAACAAAACCAGACATTTAAGGAAACTATCCATGAAGTAATTTTTTAAAATCCTCAGGCAATTCAAAGATAGCCCTAAAGCAAACATGCAAAAGAGAAATATTAACCCAAATTTTTATGCAATATAATATCTAGAGGTAATATAATAAAATTTCCTGCTTTTCAAAATGCATTTCCTCTAATGAAGAACATTATAAAATAATGTGAAAATTACACCTACTTTAAACTGCCTATCTTTATAATTCAAAGTATATAAAGAGCGAAATGAAATAAAAACTGTAAAGTCTTTGGCTAGTAAATCTTTCCCATACTTCCATTTTCCCTTTCCTTCATTTAAAATCCTGAATTCTGCTTTCTTTCTATGACTTTTTTTTTTTTTTTTGGAGAGGTTTTCGCTATAGGGCGCATATGCTCACCAGACAGAGAGACAGAAAGTGAGAAATCACCCCCCAGGGGGGATAGTCATGCCACAATCCCTTCCCCTCCATTCTGCTCTCGGGATCTTGGGCACGCACACACACGCGCCCGGCGTGAGTTTAAGCCACCAGGTCCAGGATGTGAACCGCGGTCGACTACATGGGAGTCCAGTGACATAGCCATTACGCTAACTGCTGGTTCCCTTTCTATGACTTTTGATACATTTTACTTTTTCTGGGTTAATATGTTTTTATTGGTATTGAGAATATCTGGCCTAAAACTTTTCACGTCGTAATTTAGATGAACTTCCCTTATCATCAGTTTTGGTTTTATGAAATTTTCTCATGATTCAAAGTATCAGCCTCTGAAACCCTCACACACTAACAGGGTGCAGCGGTAACTGTGCCCCGATCTTGCGATATTACTGTAAAATTAACTGCATGTTGAAAACAGTAAGTGTAAGGGTAGCTCCGGACGTACGTAAGCAGTGTTCCCGCCAGCGGGGTCCTGTCCCGGCCACGAGCCACTGTCCACTTCTGGGACTCCATCTTGGTTTTCCTCTCACTGTGGTTCTCATCCCCTAGAACAAACATGTCAGTGAGCTCTTCTGCCCTCCCAAACTAGACCTCGCAAGCCATGCTAAATCTCATTTGATTTATTCAGAAACGCATGTCCTTTCTCCTGGGGCATTGTAGGTGTGAACAAGAGCATGTAGCTGCATAGGAGTGGCACGTGAGAAGCCTCAGTGAGACGTGGGTCTCCCATCAGACTGCCAGGTGCTCGGGCCACTGCAGGGCATGACCCCGGCATGACGTGTCACTGCGCTGCTGTTCGCTTTTTTTTTTTTTTTTGGAGAGGTTTTCGCTATAGGGCGCATATGCTCACCAGACAGAGAGACAGAAAGTGAGAAATCACCCCCCAGGGGGGATAGTCATGCCACAATCCCTTCCCCTCCATTCTGCTCTCGGGATCTTGGGCACGCACACACACGCGCCCGGCGTGAGTTTAAGCCACCAGGTCCAGGATGTGAACCGCGGTCGACTACATGGGAGTCCAGTGACATAGCCATTACGCTAACTGCTGGTTCCCTTTCTATGACTTTTGATACATTTTACTTTTTCTGGGTTAATATGTTTTTATTGGTATTGAGAATATCTGGCCTAAAACTTTTCACGTCGTAATTTAGATGAACTTCCCTTATCATCAGTTTTGGTTTTATGAAATTTTCTCATGATTCAAAGTATCAGCCTCTGAAACCCTCACACACTAACAGGGTGCAGCGGTAACTGTGCCCCGATCTTGCGATATTACTGTAAAATTAACTGCATGTTGAAAACAGTAAGTGTAAGGGTAGCTCCGGACGTACGTAAGCAGTGTTCCCGCCAGCGGGGTCCTGTCCCGGCCGGGAGCCACTGTCCACTTCTGGGACTCCATCTTGGTTTTCCTCTCACTGTGGTTCTCATCCCCTAGAACAAACATGTCAGTGAGCTCTTCTGCCCTCCCAAACTAGACCTCGCAAGCCATGCTAAATCTCATTTGATTTATTCAGAAACGCATGTCCTTTCTCCTGGGGCATTGTAGGTGTGAACAAGAGCATGTAGCTGCATAGGAGTGGCACGTGAGAAGCCTCAGTGAGACGTGGGTCTCCCATCAGACTGCCAGGTGCTCGGGCCACTGCAGGGCATGACCCCGGCATGACGTGTCACTGCGCTGCTGTTCGCTCAATGTCAGTGTGACACTGTGCTTTCTAGAATTCCTGGAGAGTCAGCACGTTCACCAGGGGTGACATTCCGGTCTTTGGGGGATCTCTGCTGTCGGGGCGGTCTTTGTCTTCCCAATTCCAACTACAGAAGATTAACCTTGGACAGATAATCATGTTAGATTAGTAAACAGTAAAACATAGTATTTTTCTGATTAAGGGATGGTATTTGAATAAATTTCTCTATCTCCTGAGAATCTAAGGGCCACAGCAGGTCCGTAGGTGTGCAGTGGGGTGGGGGGTACCGAGTGACGTGTGCAGGAGCCCTGGGGCATGACCGAGTGCCGACAGACATGCAGGAACATGAGAGGTGAGCAAGGCAGGGGAGCAAAGCATGCCCAAGTAGCGAGGAGCCCGGTGCCAGTTACTCCTGGGCATGTCCCGGATGAACTCTGGGTGCAGAACTGCATGAACATGTGGTGACACATCACCATCCTACTGAAGTCAGCGTTTGTCTTTTGCACATCTGTGACGTTCAGCTGGTCGAGGCTCATTCTCCTCTGAGAACAGGAGGTTGGTCAAGGCATGTCCTTGCCTCATAGAAGGTGAAACAGAAGCGACGAGGGTTAACAGGCAGCTCCGTCTTAGTGCTGGCACTGGTAGAACCAGGGGGAGGGCTGAGCTCCCCAGTGCCTGGCAGCAGCACTTCAGCGCCGTGGCCAAGAGGTCTCGATTTGAGGGAGGTGAAATGGAGGGCCACTGTGGCTGTGGTGCCAGGGCCCTGGGACGCCATCGGCAGACACGATCCATCCTGGGATCACGTTGGCACCCTGAGGAGGAGGCTATCAGGACCTTACTTAGAGGAGGTGATTTGCCAGTGCAGGGCATCCATGGCTGAGGATCATAAGGATGAGCAATTAGCAGGATGTGGGGAGAGAGGATGGGACTGAGTGTGACAGCAGGGCTTCTCACCTGAGCACCTGAGAGACGGAGGAATTCGGGGGCCTGCAGTGGGGTTGCAGACAATCCATTTGTCTATTCATTCTCGTGACTGTGGCCGCGTGCGGGCCATTGAATAACTACCTGTCAGCGTGACATGAACAGGGCGCCGGCTTGCTTGCCCAGTGCTGGGAAATCCCTGTGCGAGTCTACATTGGTAACAATGACTTTTCTAAGTTTCTCAGAAAAACACACCCCACCTCAGTGTCTATATAATCTCTAGCTATTGTGGAAGGAAAGGCATATCGTGGACACAGAACAGCCAGGTGTAGCTCCTAGGCTCGCTCTGCTCTGCGTAGGCTGGACCTCGGGGCGCCCTCCCCAGACCTCTCCGCCTGCAATGCATACACGTTTCTGGCAGGCAGATTTTGTCACCAGGACAACCACTCTACAGCATTACGGACAATCTTACAGGTGAACACAAGTTAGTCTCCAGCTGGGACCTCCCGCATGAGCTTGTTCTATATAAATCCATTCAGGCACTAGACTTAACTATTCCTTACTCACCTTGAATAATTTAGACTCTCCTTCTCAACCACTGGCAATAGTACATGGCATTTTCAACTCACCCAAGATGACTCAACACGAAAAGGAACATTCCGTGTCCCACCATAAGGTGCTCTGTGTTGCTAATTTAATGGACACAGTGTTTTTCCAACTGATGCCTTTTACGTTTGAGTCAAATGTAAACCATTAATTTCCAGAAATACACATTTCTTTGAATTTTACAATTTTTATTATCATGCTCAGGGAAATAATTTAGTCACACTGATCAAGTTCATAATTAAATTTTAGACACCATTAGAGAATAGTGATCTCAAACATATGGAAATTCAGATATGGTGTACTAATCTGGCACTTATTTAATAGTGTGTGGCCTCTGTCAGGGGCCAGCCTGTGGGCTTTAAGACAAAGTATCTGCAAGCCAAGAAGCAACCACACTTGCAGGTCTCCGCTGGCTACTCAGCAAACTCAGTTGTTTTCCTCTGTAGCTCCCTGGCTGTTCTTAGAGCTGGCAACTGTGTGTCTATATGTTAAAAAGAAATAACTATTATAGAGGAGCTGATTCCTATAGAGAGCTAATAATATGCATTGTAAGTGCAACTCAATTTTATCACGTTGCCAGAGAAAAACAACAACAAATAAAACGAAAGCAAAAACAAAAACCTTTTGTTATAGTTTGAACTAACGTGTTCCTGCAAAATCCATGCGTTAGAATGGGCAAAGGTGACAGTGCTCAGAAGTGGAGCCCTCGGAGACGTGAACGCACTCCATCCCTCAGCGCTGGGACTAACGGTCTTCTTCTCCTCTCCTCCTCCCCTTCCTCCTCCCCTTCCTTCTTTCTCTTTTGTATTCACATCTCATTTATCAAAAGAAATATGACTATCGCTATACTCTTGCCTCGTCCTCAACTCTGCCATTCAGTCTTTTAATAAGCCCCTGAGTAACTCAGGAAGGTATGCCCTCTCACAGCTGCCTCCGTGCCTAACTCGGGCAATCCCTTCTCATTTGGAGTCCTGCAGTTTTCCAGTGAGGACTTCCTGCCTAGTTTATTCAGCATTCTTACTTTGCACAAATGCTACTCTTTAACCATCACTAGGCGCCAGAAATACAAAACCAGATACAGTTCCTCCTCCCAAGAAGTCTGCATTTCACAAAAAAGGTAGATCTGGGCTTGGTCCTCTGGCGCGGTGTGGAGGAAGCCAGGCCTCGCGGCACACAGCTCCGTTCCTTTCTGCCAGGCTGGGTCCTCAGGCGCGGTGTGGAGGAAGCCGGGCTCGTGGTACACACCTCCTTCCCCTCTGCCGTCCTCCATGCCATCACCGAGTCGTGGATGCTCCTAAAGTGTGAACTGGTCACGCTGCCAGTCTGTGTGGCCGCGTTACACCGGTCACTTCCCTCTGCCTTTCAGACACAGCTCTTGCATGGTGTAGAAGCCTCGTAATGTCTTGCTCTTTGCTGCGGCTCAGCTTCGTCTAGGGCTGCCCCAGCCTTTGTTGACCCAGCCACGCTCTGCGCTGTTACGTGTAACTTCCACAGCTGTGTCCTTCCTCCCATGCAGGCCTGTATCCGAAACACTCCCTTCACCAGTGTGCTTTGTAAACCGTACATGAGCCTTGTGCGAGAGGCAGGAACCACCGGCGTACTTCTACCACGGTGTAATCAAGTCTAGAGATATTAACACTAATTTCTTTATCCAAGCCCAAATGCAGTCCCAGGATACAAGAGCAATCCAGATATCAATAAATACATATATTGACAAGTACAGTACCACCCAAAGAAATGAGTAGAAGACAGACATAAGCTTAACAGAATTCCATAATCTTTGTACCCATATATATTTTTTAAAGAATTATTTTATTTAACTTTATTTATTTTTAATTGGACCAAAGAGGGACAGAGGGAGAGAGAAAGAAGGAAAGTGAGAAGGCAAGCCACCAGGTCTGGGACTTGAACTGTGGTCAGCCATGTGGGAGTCCAGCACCCTTAACCACTATGCAACCTGCTGGTCCCTTACCTGTATATTTTTTTTAGCCCTCTATCACAACCAAAATTTATGGTAGTAAAATTAGTATTACTTAAAGTTCTAGATTTAGTGGCAATGTAATTAATTACATCTGAAGACATATTTACTTATGGTAAATTCCAGGCAAGAAGAGAACAAATGACTATACAGATAAGTAAATGGCAATGTTGTTTGTTTCTTTCTTTGCTAGCAGGTATGTGTGCTCACCAGAGAGAGAGACAGAGACACAGAGAAAGAGGGAAAGTGAGAGAGCACCCCTTGGGGGATGGTCTTGCCAGAGATCTTTCCCCACTTCCCTTCTCAGGACTTGGGCATGCACATACACCCTGCGTGACTTTCAGGCTGGCAGATCTGGGCTTGAACCACGCAGTCCAGATGCTTTAATCACCATGCAACTAGCTGGCCCACAGCGTTTTTTAAAAATGTCTCCTACTGGGTTTCTCCAATGTGACTGTTGGCCTCTTTCCCCACAAATAAAGGGAAACAGAGTCACTCTTTGGAAGCCTGATGGCATGTGAGCGTGGGCTTCCTGCAGGCCTAGACAGGTACTGTACTCTGGGAACAGCAGCGTGTGGGAAGTCTGACTGCTCGGTAAGACCATCGAGACAATTTGCAAGGGAACGAGCGTGTTTATGGGTTTCGTTGAGCACACGGTCAAGAGGCAGGTGCCTGGCATTGTGCAGAGTGTAACTGGATCTGGTCCTAAAAGTATTTTGTTGTGATTTTAAGCATCCTACGTAATGAGCTGAAAATCATAGAGATTTGTAAATTGATTTTTACACTATATAGGAAAATGCGCTAGCTATGCTTCTCATAAAATTGAAGACATGGTATTTGGTTTACATTTGAGCGTTGCTCCAGTATTTCTTCAACAGAAGCATTTTCCTGAAGCACAGATACTTGGGGCCGGCAGCAAGGAGGGGATAGGGACGCTGACGAAGGATATATATGGAAGCTGGTTTTGCCTGTTTTTGTTAAGCATGAAGAGTCTCATTAATGCAATGTGATTTCCCACGTAAATATTATTAGTGAGCTGCATTTTGAAGATTCTGCATCTAAGGAATACTTGAGGTGATGCAAAAATGAGTTTGTTCACTCGCCGCATCCCTGCATTCGGCCAGCTTCGCCGCTGCTCTCTGAGGTGGAGGCCAGCCGTGCATGTCCATGTCTGCAGCAGCGGAGTCCTGGCAGGCAGCGTCTTTTCTTTCTCCTCCCACTGAAGTTCTCTCAAGGACTTACATTTGCAAACTTTGAACCACTTCTAACAATGCATCTGCCCTAAATGAACAGCTTACAGAAACCTTCTTACTTACATAAGGAAAAGGATCACTTTAAAAAGTAGCAGCATTATTATGAGGAAGAAAGGAAGACTCGGAACAGTCTTTTTGAGTAAATCAGTAAATTACGTTCCTGGTTTAGTGTCTTGCTCTAAATGAGAATCTGAATATCTCTCCTATTTTAAGAAGAGAATCAGGCATTTGCAATAACAGTTCATTTATAGCTATGCTCAATAAATGGGTCTCTGATGTTTGGCTAAGGAAATAATTGTAGAGAATCAAAGAGGCAGTTTAGTATAAGAAATAAATATGAACTGTGGAGAATTCCAGGCTTAGGTTGATTCCTACTTATTAACTGTGAACTAGAATGAATGCGGATGATACTTCCTTAATTGTGTCTTCTGGGAAACGGCAGTCACCCCTGCGATTGCTGGCTCTCGTGAGGGTTACAGATAACGTAGAAATAGCACAGAGTTTATGCTCGTCTTACTCAATAGCGGAGTCAGTGCACCACCGAGGGCGACAGCAGGCCCCAGGGACGTTTCCATGTACTGCAAGAGCACTGCCGAAACGCACATGGCCAGGTGGCCAGGCGGCGTGGTGGGTAAGGGCTCTGGCCTCCCACGTGGCCAACTGCGATTTGAGTCCTGGACCTGGCGGCTTGGTGTCTCGCTTTCCTTTTCTCTCTATCTCTGTCTCTGGTCAAATTAATAATAATAATGAAAACTAGAATTAAATAATTTGGAAAAAAGGAAGCACACGTGGTCTGTGTGAATGACGTGACTTCAGAGATGAAGCATGGATGACCTTTGACATGCCTCGTTCTTGTCACGTGAAATATCTCAGCATTTCATTTCGAATCACGTGTGATCAGTCATCATTAGCAATCACCCTGTGTAAGGATTGCCGGCCTCATTAGGAAGGCTTGATGCTAAATGCTGACCTCCGGGCAGCCCCAGAAGCCGCTCTGTGATGCTGGAGTCACATGGCCAGTTTGGGTTGGGATCCCAGGCCGGCCTGGACCACACCGGCTCTCGCGTGTGCCTGTGATCCTGGTGGGCTGCCTGGAGGAGGGGATCATAGTGAAAGGATGCACTCCTTAACGGTGCCCCCCCTCTTTGGCATAGGCGTGTGTAATCTCTCTTACACTCTGTCTCATAAAAACAAATCATTAAATGATGACTTTAAATTATGAACTGACAAATGCCATTAGGTTCAAGGTTCTTTAGAATGTTTTCATTTGCATTAAAGCATTTAAATCAAATTTATCTATTTCGTTGGCCACTCAAAAACAAATGATTCTTTTGCAAAACTTATTTTACTTTTGTATTCTTAAATTATGAAAACACTTTGGTCGATAAGTTTTTATTACATCTATTCTTGTAACTTGATTTCTCCCCTGGTAGTCTTAATGAATCTTGTAACTACAATATTGAAAGTGCTATGAATTATTGTCTTGTTCTTTATTCATCGTTACTTGCAGTTTTTAAGCACATAAAATATTTAATCATGATTTTAAATACCAGAAATTTTATATTTATTATTTCATGTCATCGTTCCAAGAATATGTGAGTTAAACACTAGTTTTGACAGGTAAAAACAAGCAGGATTTTATAAGTCAAGTAATCATTTTACATCCATTTCATTATATACACATTCACTAAATATTTTCTTCTGCAACGCACATTTTTATTACTTCTCCAAAAGTATTTTATGGGAGGAGCCACTTGGTTAGACAATGTTGAATGAGTGTTTTTCATAAAGATATTCTTAGACTTGGGACCAGCAGTTAGGGTAATGGCTATGTCGC
The DNA here is from genome assembly GCF_000334495.1 of Tupaia belangeri chinensis. Lineage (NCBI taxonomy): Eukaryota > Metazoa > Chordata > Mammalia > Scandentia > Tupaiidae > Tupaia > Tupaia belangeri. The sequence continues at coordinate 2,928,885 of NW_006159461.1, read as the reverse complement.
TGGACTCCCACGTAGTCGACCACAGTTCGTGTCCTGGACCCAGTGGGTTAAAACTCCCGCCGGGCGCGTGTGTGTGCGTGCCCAAGATCCCGAGAGGAGAATGGAGGAGAAGGGATTGCGGCGTGACCATCCCCCCTGGGGGGTGATTTCTCACTTTCTGTCTCTCTATCTCTGTCTGTCTGGCGAGCGCACGCGCCCTATAGCAAAAACCTCTCAGAAAAAAAAAAAAAGATATTCTCAGACTTCATTGCCTGACCACGTGTGCCCTCAGCGCCCTGGGAGAGCACGTGGGGCGGGGGTCCGCGCCCCCTCGGAGTCATGAGCGCTCTCTGGCAGGGACTGGGTCAAATCCCAGATTTCACACGTTTCTCCATCTGTTGCTGTTAGTTTTGTTTGATTTGCTTCTCCCTCATTTTGGATCCATAAACTTGTCTCCATCAGGTTCAACCATTGCGTTTATTGCTGGGGACAGGAGTAGTCCAGTTCACAGCCGGCGTCCCTGGGTCAAAGCTCTGTGGAGGAGAAGGGGCCCTGGCCTGCGGAGGCCGGGGCTGTCACAGCCCATTCACATGTGGCCACCGTGCCTGGGGCTCTCACAGAACTGGTCTGTGCCTCCCACGTCCCCAGGTAAAGCCTCCCCTCACAGGACGGTCACACAGTAAGAGGGAAGCCAAGCGGCGTTTTCTTCATTGGCGTCTAGTCTGTTTCTTTCACAAAAGGTCAGATGCCACAGCCCTCCCACAGCCCAGCTCCTCTGTTAGGGTCTGAGCTCTTGCACGTGGAAGGAGACATCGGTTGCTGTTAGGTCTGTGACAGAAACCAGTGAGGCACTGAGAAAGAGGATTTACGAGGATCTTCAATAACTGGGAGAAAAAGACTCTGTGAGGCTCTGATCCTTGTCCTGGGACCTTCACGACAAGACCGGAGCAGTTACAAAATAAGTTGGGAGAAGAATTTTTCAAGTGGAAGGAACGGAATATGTTAAGCCAAGAGGCATGGAAGGGTCTCCCTTATCCCTGAACCATGTTCCGCTTACTTTACAGAAGTTGGAGCCCTGCCTCCCTGAAGGCCTTTGCTCTATGACGTGATCGGTACTTAGCTGCTTTTAAGCTCATTCACTTGTTTCTCTCTCTAGACAGAGGTAGACAGAGAGCAAGGCGCCTTGGCAGCGTTCTCACGCTGCGGTCCAGCCCGTTTCAGCCCCGATCACACACGCGTGCCTCGTGTGCTCGGGCGAGTCCCAGGACCTGAGCCCACGTGGGTCTGTTTGTTACCACCGTGCTACTGCCAGGCCCCAGGGTATTTAACTTCAGCTTTTCACTGTAAACGATCCAAGTTAAGTGCGCTTTTCACATTTGGTGTCTGAAGCAGTGGGCCGCTGCTGTGGGGAGGTGGCGTAGAGAGAGTGGAGATGGTGGTGGAGCAGGCAGGGGTGCCCCTGAGAGCGGTCTGCCTCTGCGGGCTCAACCACCGAGTGTGAGCGTCGGCGCTCGTGGCCAGGTGTGGGGGCGGGAGGCAGACTCACAGTGCTCCTCTCACCCGCGCGTCCCGGATCCCAGCTGAGCTCCCAGCTGAACTCCCAGCTGAGCAGTGCGTCTCCTGGTAGGAGCCTGGCAGAGGGGCCCTGCTGTTTACCGCCCAACTACGAGGAGACATTAGCACATTGGCTCACAATGGGATTCCTATAGCTGACCTCGAAAATAGCTCTGTCTTTAAAGAATGTTCTCTTGGGACCAGCAGTTAGCGTAATAGCTATGTTGCTGGACTCCCATGTAGTCGACCATGGTTCGAGTCCCAGACCCAGTAGCTTAAACTCAAGCCCGGTGCATGTACGTGCGTGCCCAAGATCCCGAGAGGAGAATGGAGGAGAAGGGATTGCAGCATGGCCACCCCCTCCGCCAGGGGGTGATTTCTTGCTTTCTATCTCTCTGTCTCTCTCTTTCTCTCTCTGTCTTTCTGACAAGCGCACTCACCCTATAGCAAAAACCTCTCCAAAAAAAAAAAGAATGTTCCTTCCAAAATATAAACTTGACACAGCAAAGAAAAATTGAGAGACATCTCCATTGATTATCAAAGCATTAATAAGCAGAGTAATATTTTTGTGCATGAATTTGAGTAGTGTGTCACAGCTGGCTGAGATACAATTAGGAATGGTGTAGTCACCAAAATCAATTCACGTGTGCTTTAACTGCGTGCGTTTCTAAATTTCAGAAAGTGTTATTTTACCGCAGCACTGTGCTCTTTCAATAGTGCACATTAATTTTATCATTGCTATACTAAATAATAAACAGTGCTGAAGTATTTGATTGAACTTATGATAGCATTTACAACAATAGAGGAATTTCAATTTTGACAGACTTTTTAATTTAACTTTGACCAGAGAGGGACAGACTGAGCGAGAAATAGAAAAAAAAGAGGAAAAGTGAGAAAATAAGCCACCAGGTCTGGGACTCAAACTGCGGTCAGCCACATGGGAGTCCAGCACCCTAAAGCACCAGACCACCTGCAGGCCCCTTGACAAAATGAATTTTTAATTTATTTTAGATTTTTGCCATAGGCATGTGTGCTTGCAAGAAAGAGAAAGAGAAAGTGAGTGATCACCCCCCACCCCCACCCCTGGGGGATGGCCATGCCACAGTCCCTTCTCCTCTGTTCTCTTTCTGGGTCTTTGGACACACACATACACCTGGTGTGATTTTCCAGCTGCAGGGTCTGGAACTTGAACTGTGGTCAGTCAAGTGGAAGTCTAGGGCCTCCATCACCACACCACCTGCTGGCCTGCAGAATAACATTGTTAAAGCTTTGCTTGAGGGGCCAGCCCGTGGTGTGGTAGTAGGGTTCTGGACTCCCACATGGCTGACTGCGGTTTGAGTCCTGGGCCTGGCAACTTCCTTTTTCACTTTTCCCCTCTCTCTCTCTCTCTCTCTCTCTGTCTCTCTCTGGTGAGCTCACGTGCCCCATAGCAAATTGAAAAGAATAGTAATAATGATAAATAAAAGTAAATAATTTATTCTTTTTTTAAAAAATAAAGCTTTCCTTGAGCCCATACATGAATGAGGAAACCAACAGTTATTAAAATGATCTGATATTTGTAAAAGTTCATTATTTTTTTCCTGAGAGTGAGAGAGGAAGAGAGAGAACAACAGAGACAGCTGATGAGCTCTTGTCATGTAGCAGTCCTCTCCCTGGCGCCCAGTGAGCCAGGGTGCTAGGTACATCCGTGTGCACCTGCTGGTCAGGCTGACGTGGGATCTGAACTCAGGACCTGAGCCCAAGGCCTTCCCATGTGACTCCGGGGTCACTCAGCACCACTCCACCACCTGTACCATCCGTGGCTGGCTCAGGGCTATCTTATCTGAAGCATTACTAACTGACATCATTTAACTTTTTACCATATTCTTCTGCTAATGAAGACAAATCGGTACCTGTAGCTTCATTTTGCTACATGAACAAGAAAATTTGAAATTGAAATAAGCAACCCTTTTTTAGAGGGAGAGTTACTTGACTTAAATAGGTTATGCTTTTAAGGAATAATTTGTAAATGAGCCTTCTCCCCCTGAAGGTATCAGTACCTTCCTGGGCAGCGTCTCCTTCACATAAGCACCAGTGTTTCTCACGCCTGCTCAGTTGTGCCTTGGGCCTCCGTGTGTTCCGTGAGTTCTGCTCACACGGGGAAGGCGGACCGCAGGACACAGTCCGTGCCGTTACACACTCGTCATCAACTGTTCGAGACACAGAGTTCGATAGTCAGTCTTTCACTCTCACTTTCACTTTTACCAGGGTCGAAGGGATCTAAGGCCACATTCCTAAAATACCCAACTAGAAAATAGCTTTACATTTTAATCACACTATTTAAATCCCTCTGTTGCAAAGTATCCATATTACTGCCTGTAGACCCTGCAGAATGGCCACGCAGCCTCTGTGTCCTGTGCTTACTTCATACTCCTGTCATGTCGAGTTTTCTTTTTTTCACTGCTGCCTGTGTCAGAGATTGCCTGGTGCCAGGGGCCAGGCTGCCAGAAGAGCGGCACACCCATTCCCGGTCACAGACGTGGGCTGCTTCTCCCCTCCCACCAGAGAGCTGGAGATACAGGCTGGCATTAGACCCCTGTCTGAGTGCACTTAACTGTATCAGCAGATACCTGTGTGTGCTCCATTTTGCTGACCGGGGGTGCTTTCTGGTCTGATGGAAATGTCGGCCCCCACAAAGCCTGACGCGTGGCGGTAATAAATTTCCCAAGTGCATCTTGCCTGCTCCTGGTCACTGATCGGGCAGTAGGGTCGACAGGGTGCTTAGTCCTCGAGACTGAAATAGACGTGAGCTACTGACGCTCTCGTCTCCTTCCACATATAACACAGTAACACCTGCCTTCACATTCTGCCCTTCTTCCTTGCCTTCATTGCTCCACATCGTGTGTGTGCGTGCATGCGTGTGTGTGTGTGTGTGTGTGTGTGTGTGTGTGTGTGCAGTTTCTATTTGAAGATTTAGCTTTCTAAACCCTCTCCAATACATAACGAGCAAGAACGCGTCTCTACACTGGAGTACTGCGTTATCATCACCTTCCTGAAATTAACAGGTAAAAACGTACTACTGCTCTGTTGCACAAAGCCCTATGAAACAGTTAATGAGGGCACTTCCTGCAGCCGTCAGTACGTTTTAGAAAAGGCTTCCTTGAGGAGGTTTGATTCTGCTGGAGCAGATACTTAAACTTAGCGAGACTCCCAAAGCAGCAAGCAAGGGGGAGTGACGGAAGTGTTGGGATTTGCTCTGATGAATCGCAGTGTGGCCAGACCAGAGCAGAGAATTCGGAAGGCAGTGGGAGAGGATGAGGGTAGAGGGCTAAGCAAGGCCTGAATCTTCAGGGACGGTATGTGTCTAACAGGGATTTAAATTTGATAGTGATACGACCATTGAAAGGTAGCAGAAATATCGTTTGAGTTATTAAAAAGTAAGTGTCAGCAGGAGAAGCGAGTGAGCATGCATGATAGGGTATGAGAGGTCAGAGAGGGAAGACATTCAACCGGAAGTGACCGTGAGAGAACCTGGGGTCTGCAGCACGTCAGTGGCATGTGAGGGTAACGATGACGTGGGCAGTCACAGGAGGCGTGGCAGGTGGAGCTGGGCGAGGGGAGCCAGTGAGTTTGATAGGAAACATGGCTGCCATTTCTAGATGGATTGCTTAGAATATGGACCGAAGGTGCTGGCAGTACTTAAAATGGATTAAAGAAGAAGGTCAATGAATGAAGGTGAAAATGTACTACACTGTATCCACTTCTTTAAGTCCTTTTTATTTCTTCCATGAGAAAGGAAGAGAGAAAGAAAGAGGCACTCGCAGTCGGGTCTTTCGGAGGGATCCACTGCCATGCCGCCTGCCTGCAGCTCGGGCATGCACGTTTGCCCGCTGTGCTCTGGGAAGCCCCGGGATGTGAACCCAGGACCTTTCCTGTGTGGGTCCAGTTCCATTACTGCTGAGCTCCTAGGTGGATCGATGTAAAAATGTCTATAAGACCTGCAGATTGCTTAGACTGAGTACCTTTGAGAGCCCACCGTTCGATTCAAAGTGGATGAATACGGATTTAATGCTTAATGCAGGAAGCCAGACCCCAAACACCCACACCCCCTTGCTCGGTATGCACACAACAGCTCCCTCGGCAGGAAGGGGGAGGTCTGAAGAGAACAGCAGGAGGGTAAGTGTACGTACCAGAGACCGCAAGGGAGGGGAGTGGATGGAAGGGCGGGTGGAGCAGCAGAGGGAAACAACAGTTAACAGAAAGGGAATTGAAAGGTCTCGCTGAGCGATGCACGTGGCGACCCCCTTGATCTGAGTGCCGGCACTACATGCACACTTTGAAAAACATCTTGTGAGCTGTAGAGAGGTTCGTGACGGAATGTGAGTTTCCAAGAAGTGCTCTTGTGGAGAGCTGCAGCAGATGGTGTTCCTGGCAGCTGCGAGGACAGAGCCCTGGGAAGAAGCTCCGCACAGAGCCGGGGTCCCCTGCGCTCCCCCTCAGCACCGGTCAGTCCTCCCGCTCCCGCGTCCTGTGTAAGAGGCCCTCCAGACACAGCTCCTCCAGGAGCTTCCCGAGCCTCGTTTCATAGGACACAAGGCATGCATTGGTGGGACGTGAGACAGCCCTGGCACTGTGACCGAGGGCGAGGCCCGACCTGGCAGGCATCATCCAGGCCTCCACCCATCCCGGCCTCTCCATCACAGCCATTCCACCCCCACCCTGGATCTGCCCAGCGTGGTCGGGCTGGCTTGCCTGCCGGTCTGTTCCAGACTCCTCCCCGAGGACAGATGTTCCGGCTATGGATGCGGAGCTTGTCCACTTACGTTAAACCGCCGATGGCAGCGTGACAAGATACTTCGTGAAATGGCCGAGTGTCAAGTAAACTCGTCTCTACCCTCCCGATACCGCCCGATCATGTTTGGGGTCAGCTGTCGCTGCCGCCTGGTCATTCCCCTTCCCCTGCGGGTCTCTGGGCAGGAGACAAGATTAGAGATTTGGGTGTCCACAGTGGTTATACCTTACCTGCCGCTCGGCATCTCCACCAGCACAGTTCACGGTGGAGACCACGTGAGGCCCAGACCCCCTGCGGGAACCTGGGAGTGACGGTTCATGTGACCAGTCCGAGTCGGTCTCTGCATTCCCTGACACACGCAGACACAGAACTATCCACTGGCCAGAGACCCAGGGGTACAGCACCCTGGGGATGGTGTCCCATTCTCATGCTGTGTCCCCTAGTGACACGTTCCACGTGTTTGGGAGAAGGGGGTTAGCTTCTTTTTTTAGGGGCAGGTGCTCGGCAGACAGTGAGAGGGAAAGTGAGAAGACACCCCCAGGGAGGATGGCCATGCCACAATCCATTCTCCTCCTGAAACTTTGGGCACACATGCACGCACACTCACTCAGTGTGCTTTTCAGTGATTTTCAAGCCGCCAGATCTGGGACTCTAACCGCCGTCCACCACGTGGGAGTCCAGCACTTTAACCACCACACCACCTGCTGGCCCCAACATTAGGCATGTTTTAAGAGACCCCTAAACTGCTCCTTTCTGAAACTTCTGGGTGATTGTAGCGCTGAGTGAGCCACTGGATTCCGTGGCCATGCCCCTATTCTGACGCTCTTTTAAGTGGACCCATCAGTTCCATGCGTTGAGTTTTGAGACTCGTGTGAATGCTCTGTGAGCCCTAAAATGTCGAGGCCTCGGGTGGGGAAGGCAAAGCTCCGCAGGCTGAGGGAGTGCATCTGTCCTCTCTAAGTGAAGGCATGCTGTGCGGGGCGGGAGGAGCCCAGTGTCATGGTCCTCTCTAAGTGAGGCAAGCCTGTCCAGGGCAGGAGGAGCCCAGCGTCACGAGCCCACCAGCACCTGGCTGGTCGGTGTGGCCACAGGTTGCTGGAGGCTTCCTGAGGCCTCCTTGCTGGCTCCTATTGGCAGGAGATTGTGGCCACTGTACGGGCCTTGGCGAGCGGGCGGCCATGGTGCTGGGCTCATGTGTCCTCATTCACCCGGGCAACCCCAGGCCGGGGCAGGGCTGGCTGATACAAACTCTGGAATCATGCGTGTGCTTCTGTCCAGTACCTTTTCCTTGGGCCTCCTTGTCCCTCATCTTTCAGGACCTCTTTCCTTCCAGAGCCCCGACTGACCACGCGGGTCTTCCACCTCCGCCCACGATTCCATGTGTCTCTTATCTCAGATCATTCTTTGTGCACAGAGAAGTCAAGAAGTGGTCGGCTGTCCAGGCTGCTGTGCAGAGGGGAGTGTCCTCCTCGTCGTCCTCTAGAAGCTTCTGGGTTCACAGGTGACCTTAGCTTTGTGCCAACATGCTGAGCTGGCCCTCGCCTGCTTGTCCTGTTACACAGCCACGAGGAGACGGCCCTACGGGGCATCCATGCAAGTCGTGGGGCAGTGCTGGCCAGGAGTGGTGATCGGGGAGGGTGTGCACTGCCATCCCGGCTGGCGTGTCCATGCCCTCAGGCTCTGCTCATGCCTGACTTCAGACGATTTCCCCCGGAGCCTGGCTGTGCCTTATAACTCAGTGGGGTGGCCGGCCCCGGATGTGATGTGTCGCCTGGCCCGTGTGTACCTGCACCTCCACTGGGCCCGTCTGCGTGCCCTCTGCGTGCCTGTGGACTGGAGTGCAGGTTAGCCAAAGGTGACAGCTTTATTCCAAAGCCCAGGGAGGTCTACATCATGACTCTCCAACGAGGACGTCCTGCAAATTCCACATGCAGTCTTTTTCCTCTGACACCTCTGATGCCATAGGATCAGACAGAGAGCGACACAGCTCAGCCCTGTCCATTTCCCCCGGACCAGTGGTAGGTCTCTGTTGTCAGTTGGCTCGCAAAGGAAATCCACCCGCAGAACCCCACCTCTGCCCCCGTATGGAGGGCTCTGCCTGGCAGGGGCTCTGGGCCTGGATTCCACGGAGCAGTGGCAGGTACAGAAGTGGCAGCTGGATGGTGCTCTCTGGAGCCATGCCAGTGTGGGAAGGGGGAAGCACACTGGGGAGGACACGCTGAGCCCCGGGGCTGACGGCTGAAGGCCAGTCATAGCTAAGAAGTGTCACAGAACCATGCTAACAGAAGCAAAAGAGCCAGGAGTTTGTTTGAGATCAGCCAGGATTTGCACCCGACAACACTGTTCCCTGTGGCCAAGTGTGTCTGCTGTGGCAGCGACCCTCCTGGCAGCTGATCGTGGGTGTGTTCCTGACCTGGGCCGAGCACCCTGTATTCACTTTCCAGGCTGAGAGGCTGGCTAGTGGTTGGATAAAAACAACAGCGATGGGCCAGTGGGTAGCACAGTGGCTATGTCGCTGGACCTTCATGAGACCAGCAGTGGTTCAAGTCCTGGCCCCAGAGGCTTGAAACTCATGCAGGGTTCATATGTGTGTGCCCAAAATGCCAAGAGGAGAAGGGATTACAGCGTGGCTGTCCCCACGGGGGGAGGGGGTGTTGCTTCTTTCTTTCTGTCCCTGCTCGGTGAGACACATGCCCTATAGCAAGTCTGTAAAATGAGGAAATTGTAGTAGCCACAGAGGACAGCAGACAGCAAGATCTCCGATGCCACTCCGAGGAGACGAGTACAATCTAGGACACGGTGTAATATGCTTGGAAAGGATGATGAGTTCTTTGCTTTGCTCTGTTTTTTATTTGAGAGAAAGTGTTTGAATGGATAAAGGTGAGATAGAGTCGGAGGAACAAAGAGGACAGTTGGAAAGATGCCCTCAATGGCTTTAAGTACAATGTGTCTTCAGGTTTGTGGGGGGCCAGCCCTGGAGCTCAGCGGTCACAGGGGCCGGAGCCCTCGCGGCCTGCGGCTAGTTAGGCCGTGGCAGGTGTGTGCGTGCGGAGCGCTGGCTGTGACAGGCGGAAGAGAGAGGAGACCGTGGGCCCAGGCCCCACTGAGGAGTGCTTGCTGTCTGTCTCCCCTTTCTTGGTGAGCACACCTGCCCTCCAGCAGGAAGTAATAAAATAAAAAATAGTTTATGGAAAATTCGTACTAAGAAAGCAGAAGGAGGCACAAACGCGGGGTGACGCCGTAGCACGAGGGCGAGCAGTCTCGTCTGATGTTGCTGAGAAGTCACGCGGATGTTCGTGGGAGGTGTCTGTTCTCTAACTGTTATGACTTACACTTAGGACCAAGTGAAATTTTAGTTTTACAGCTAAATACGAAGACCTTCCTCATAAATGACCACAGGAACGTCCATCGTTCAATTATGAAGCAGATGTGTGTCCTCTGGCTGGTCCCACCTGTGCGCCCGTGGTCCTGGCCTGTGACAGGCTCTGCCCCCACCGAGGCTGCCTTCAGCGCTGAGCTCGTGCGAGCCCAGAGAGAGAGCACCCGCACTTTACAAAGCCATTTTATGAGCATTATTATCTCATCCATTTTCACAGTAACCTTTAAAGTAGGATAGTTGGATATTATTGCTTCTGATTTCCAATAGAATATACTCAGGCTCCAATAAATTATAAATCTCGCCCAAGGTCATGTGGCTTTTGAGTGAGATATAAAATTTTGATTACGCTTCAGGGCTTGCAGTTCTAAGATCAGCATTCGTTTTTATTTCAGTACACTGCCCACAAATGCCTATTCTGGGATAAACGCGTTGTGGTAGTGGAGATATCTTCATTTCTGGGTAGTGGAATTAGCCCATCTGTGGAGAAGAGGGCGTGATGGCAGGTGAGCAGGGAGACTTCCTCCCGCGGACGGTCCTCCTGGTCTCATTCTGTGCACACAACTACCCATGTGCAGAGTGAAATGACTCCGTCAGAGTAAAACGGGACAGATTCATGTTGTGTTTGTTTTAGTACAACACCATATGACACGTTTCCAACAGAATTCTCTCTATATTTTTAAAAGCGTATTTATTTATTTCATGAAAGAGAGAAAGGTATCCTCAATAAGGTCTTGCACCACAATTTCCCCCACTTCATGCCCAGGCCTGCCCCAGTCGGCCAGACCCCAGGTGCGAGCACCAGTGCTGAGCACACATCACCCAGGAGCCTGACCCTGGGCTTCCCGTGGTTTTCAGCACTCCAGAGCCCGGACCTGCCAGCAGGCCGCTGGAGCTGGGCCTCCACACGTCTCTTACAGACGACTTCTTGTTTCATTTCAGTTCACTTTCTACCCAGATTGAAAGCTTCTCAGGTAAAAGAATACTACCTCTGCTCCTCGTCGCTGGAACTTGGTTTCCAAGCACCTCTGTCTATTAATAACCACAAACAATACCTCTCTCCATGCACGTCTGACAGCTCACAGCACCCCTCTCTGCTCCACCTCAGCTCCAGAGATACAGAATCGACGGTTGTGCTCCCCTGGGCAACACACACGACATGTTCTAGCAAACAGTCATGTGGGGTCAGCCAGTGGCATGGCGGTCGAGGTGGCTGGATCTTTTTTTGTTGGAGAGGTTTTTGCTATAGGGTACATGTACTCGCCAGAAAGACAGAGAGATACAGGGAGACAGAAAGTGAGAAATCACCCTCCAGGAGGGATGGACACGCTGCAGTCCTTTCTCCTCCATTCTCCTCTTGGCATTTGGGACATGCATGCACACGCACCCCGCATGAGTTTAACCCACCAGGTGTAGGACTGGAACCACAGTCGACCACATGGGAGTTCAGCAACACAGCCATTACTCCAACTGCTTGTCCCCAGGTGGCTGGATCTTATATGGCTAACTGTGTGGTTCAAATCCCAGATATGGTGGTTTGAAAACATACTGGGTATGTGTGCATGCATGCCAGAATCCTAAGAGGAAACTGGAGGAGAAGAAATTGCAGCATGACCATCCCCTCTGAAGAGTGATTTCTTACTTTCTCTTTCTCTTTATCTCTTTTTAGTAAATGCATGCTCCCAAGAGGAAAAAAAAAAAAAAGTGTCTTCACTTTTTCACTATTAATATGAAGATAGTAGCTACAATGTTTAGCAGAATCTTAGGAAGAAAACTTTGGAGTAAGGAATAGGGTTACCAAAGGGTTCTTGAATTAAGCTACTTTGTAATCTTTTATAACTTTCATTGACAATATTTTTTTTAAATATATTGCTGGAGGGTAGCATGTGCTTGTCAGAGAGAGAGGGAGAGAGAAAGCACCCCCGGTGGATGTGGTCATGTTGCAATCCCTCTTCCCCCGTTCTCTGTCCTGTCAGGATTTGGGCCAGCACACTCAAGCACCCAGTATGTTTTTGACGCTGCAGGGTCCGGGACTTGAACAGCTCGGCCATGTGGATTCTGGCTTTCTACGTAGCACTTAATCACTGTGCTATATTGTTGACAAAATGTAACTCAGATTACTCCAAATTGGCCTTTAAAGTGTTTCTTTGTGTATTACCAACATATACAGTCTGCCTAGACTCTCGGAGTTTTTCCCAGTTTACAGCATTATCTCTTAGCCTACACATGCGTTAGTCTTTCATTATATTCACATAGAACTTGGTCCATCTTGGGGTATACCTCAAAGCCAAGAATTCAAGCTCTGTATTCACAAAATCACACACACCTTTAAGTGCCTCTAATATGCACCCCCATAGCCAGAAGAGCGTTATCAGGTTCTATTTAAAATAATGAGATTTTAAAATCAGCTCAGCCTTGAAAGTTCACCTAGTTGATACATCAAATTCCTGTTTTATACTATTAACACTACAGAGGAATTATTTCCATTTATAATTATTATAATTTCAGAATCTAAAAACCTTTAATTTTATAGCTAAGCCAAGCTAGAAATAAAATTTCTCACCCAAAACTCCATGTAGGCTTATGCCAAGGTCTACGCTGTCTTTGACGGTGTTTGACAGACATTTCTCCTCCCGTCTTCTATAAGCACCTTTGTTTCAGCAGTTGTCTCGTCTGACGTCATTTTCTACATCCACAGACATTCGAGTACTTGCACAGTCCAGGTGCTGCCATGACTCCTCTGAGTATTATTTTGAGGCAAGATGTTAATACTTTTTAAATATTTATTAATAACATGTCTAGTTTTCTTATGTGTTATAGTTCCTTTTTATTTATTTATTTATTTATTTATTTATTTATTTATTTATCTATCTATCTATCTATCTATTTGTTTCGGTTTTTGCCATAGCACATGTGTGCTCACCAGAGAGAGGTGGAGAGAAGAAAAATGAAACTTCACCTTTCAGGGGGTTTGGCCACACTGTAATCCCTTTTCCTCCATTTCCTCCTGGCATTTTGGGCACACACACACACACACACACACACACACAAACACACACACACACACAAACATACCTGGCACACACACGAGAACACACATCAAGTCACTGTGTCCGGGACTTGAGCCATGTTCTACCACATGGGAGTCCAGTGCCTTAACCACCATGACACCTGCTGGCCCCATAATTCCTTTTTAGAAATGGAATTTTTGGATCAAAAACTATCACCATTCTAAAGGCTTAAATAAATGTGTTTAAAACTGCTGTCCTACAATTTCACACTATCACCAGCAATAGTATGCAAATATTTGTTTCAACATAACCTTGATGGTTTTAGTTACTATAATTTCCAGTGACCTTTACTAATTTAAAGACTGGGAAAAAATGAATCAACTTTCTATTAATACAATATTTTTGTGTCTAGCGAGGTTAAACATGTTCTTATATATTTATTAATAAGAATAGTTTTTTCCCCTATTTTGAATACTTTGTCTTTGAAATAATATTTGTGCTTCTATTTATTAGTCATTTCGGGTTTTCTATGCACCTTACCTGTTTTCTTGCTGTATGTCACTAAGACTATTGCTTTTCTTTAATTTGGGTTAATAGATATTAATGGTATACATCCAAGCTAGATTTTCTTATAACTGCTAAGTTTAAAGCTTCATTCACTTCTAAATTAATAAACATTCATTTGTATAGTTTCTTATAATTTTTCTATTATTTGGATGGTATAAATTATTTCACTTTTAAAACATGAATCATTTGTTTTGCAGAAATTTATAAGTTGGAGAATTTAACTTTTAAATTTTTTAATTTATTATTTATTTATTTATTTTTCTTATTGGGTGCATGCGCTCAATAAGACAGAAAGACAGAGAGAGACAGAGAGACAGAAAGCGAGAAATCACCCCCCAGGGGGGATGGTCACGCCGCAATCCCTTCTCCTCCATTCTCCTGTCTAGATCTTGGGCACGCACGCACACGCGCCCAGGTTGAGTTTAAGTCACTGGGTCCGGGGCTTGAGCTGCGGTCGACTACGTGGGAGTGCAGCGACATAGCCAATAGACTAACTGCTGGTCCCGTTCTAGATAATTTTGTTGCTAAAGGATGCTATATAAGTTTCAGCACAATGCATATGATTGTTTGCAGTAATGTGTTACTGCTTCATACGTGGCACTCTTCCCTGTAGGCTTTTACCTAACCAGAGGCTAGTGTCTTTAGGACAAGTTTTTTCTAAATACTTAGTGCAATTACTGTATAAAGAGCTACTTCCTAACTGTTTGGTGAATAAATAGGAAAAACAGTGACATTCTGTGTACATTATTATGCTTCAATATTACGTGTTATTTGTTTTATGCTTATTATTAAGAAATTTATGGTTTTGCTGTTTCTATTATATTTTTTAAATGTGAATATTTTAATTTGTATTGATGTTGAAGTGGATTCTAGAAATACATTGTTTCCCAAATAATTTAAGTTTTTTTGGAGAGGTGTTTTTTTTTTTTTTTTTTTTTTTTTTTTTTTTTTTTTTTTTTTTTGCTATAGGGCAAATGCGTTTGCCAGAAAGACAGAGAGAGACAGAGAGATAGAACATCAGAAATCTCCCCCCAGGGGGGGATGGTCACGCCGCAATCCCTTCTCCTCCATTCTCCTCTCGGGATCTTGGGCACGCATGTACACATGCCCGGTGTGAGGTTAAGCCACCAGGTCCGCGACTCAAACCACGGTCAACTACATGGGAGTCCAGCGACATAGCCATTATGCCATCTACTGATCCCTATTTTATTTTTTTTAAATAGTGGCCAAATAGCTCTATGGGATCAAATTCATTATTTTAGTCACTTTTCAGTGCACAATCAGTAGCACTAATTAGTTCACACTCTTGTCCGATCATCACTGCTGTCCTAAAACCCTTTCTCACCCCAAGCAGAATCTCTGTAACCACCACGCGATAACTCTCTATTTCTTTTAGCCCACATATTGGATAAAAAAGCAAAAGGAAATATAAAAACAAAGTAAAACGTGATTCAACTACTTGTTTTCCAGAAGAAACTAACAATAGTTCTGAATACACAATTTGAAGAGAAAAGAGAAAAAATATTCCATGCAAGTAGTAGCCAAAGAGAGGTGGAACCTGAACTAATATAAGAAAACAGACTAAGTCACTGCTACCAAAGAGGACATGGTATCTCCACAAAAGGGTTAATTCTACAATACGATACAATGTTATAAAGTGGAACACAAAGTCTACAATGTGAGACAACAATGATAAAACAACATACGTGCACCAAATATCAGCCTCACAAAATAATGAAGCAAGCATTGACAGAGACGGAGGGAGAGAGCGTAACGGTAATAGTTGGAAACCTCGGTAACCCACATCAGTGGTGTAATAAACAAGCCATAGGTCAATAGTGGATCAGAGACCTGGGAACACACCGTTAATCCCAAAGTCCCAGCCAGTTACTTGTGCCCAATGAAAACCTGCTTCTGCATTTCTGTGCTGATCAAAAGGCCCAGAATAGTCAACCCAATATTGAAGAAGGAAGTTGCAGCACCGAGAGAAGCTGGCATCGAGGCTTCTTGTGAAGCTACAGTAATCAAGATAGGAGGGTGTTAGCGAAGAAAAAAAAAGACAAATGGATTTTGGAAAAGAATAGAAATATCGAAATAGACACACATAAATATAGTCTGACAAAGGGCCAAAGGCAATGCTATAGAGAAAAAAGTAGTGTTTTCAATACATGTTGCTGGTATAATTGATCAGCCATAGGCAAGACTAAATGTCTCACAGACCTCACAGTTCTTCCTAAGACAACTCACAATGGATCACAAACTAAATGTAAAGTGAAAAACTATGAAACCTCTAAAAGATAAAACAGGAGAAACCATGACCTTAAGTTTGTTGCTGACTTGTTTTTGTTTTTGCTATAGGGCACTTGTACTCAGGGTGGAGAGAGACAGAGAGAGGAAAAAAGAGAGAGAGAAAGTTAAAAATCACTTCTCAGTGGGGATGGCCGTGCCTCAATCCCTTCCCCTCAATTCTTCAGGACTTTGGGCATCCACACACACACACGTGCCCAGTGTGTTTTCCAAGCCACTAGGCACAGGACTTACTCCATAAGGTCAGCTGTGTGGGATACAGACACATTAACCACCATGCCGTGGCTGGCCTGGTGCAGACATTTTCAGATACAACACCGAAGATACAATCCCTGTAAGAAACAATTGATACACCATAGTGTGGGAAGAAAATAAGACTAGCCACAGACTAGGAGAAAATATTTGTGAAGAATATATTGGATAAAGGACTGTCATGCAAAATATACTAAGAATTGTAATTCAAAAATTAAAAAAAAAATACAAACCAAAAAAAAAAAAAAGAGCTGAAGGCCTTAACAGATACCACACTAATGAAGATATACAGTTGAAAAGCATATGAAAAGATGCTCCACACCGTATTATTGGATAAATGCAATTAAAATGAGATACTACTGGGACCAGCAGTTGGCATGGTAGCTATGTCGCTGGACTCCCATGTGGTCGAATGCGTTTCAAGTCCCAAACCCGGTGGCTTAAACTCATGCGGGCGCGTGTGCGTGCGTGCCCAAGATCCCGAGAGGAGAATGGAGGAGAAGGGATTGCGGCATGACCATCCCCTCTGGGGGGTGATTTCTCGCTTTCTGTCTCTCTGTCTGTCTCTGGCGAGCGCACGCGCCCTATTAGGATAGTCCACATACCCAGAACACTGACAACCCCAGATGTTGGCACGGATCTAGAGCAGTAGGAATTCTCGTCCTTAGGTGGGAAGACAAAATGTTATCAGCACATTGAAAGACAATCAGGGGACCAGCAGTTAGCATAACGGCTATGTCACTGGACTCCCACGTAGTCATCCGCGGTTCAAATCCCGGACCCGGTGGCTTAAACTCATGCTAGGCGCGTGTGCGTGCGTGCCCAAGATCCCGAGAGGAGAATGGAGGAGAAGGGATTGCCGAGTGGCCATCCCCTCTGGGGGGTGATTTCCTGCTTTCTGTCTCTCTGTCTCTCTCTGCCTGTCTGGTGAGCGAACGTGCCCTATAGCAAAAACCTCTCCAAAAAAAAAGAAAGAAAGACAATCAGCAGCTTCTTACATAGCTAAACACTCTCTTATACAATCTAACTGTCCCAATCCTCGGTTTTTATTCAAGGAATTTGAATACCTATGTCCTTAAAACAATATGCATGGATATTGAGAACAGTTTCATTCATAATGGTTAAAACTTGGAAGCAACCAACCTGTCCTTCACTAAGTGAACAGATAAATACATGTAGTACATTGAGAAAATGGAATATTATTCAACAATAAACAGAAATTAGTACTACATGAAAAGACATGGAAGAAACACAAATGCGTATTAGTACATGAAAGAAGCCAATCTGAAAACGCTACTCACTGCATGCTTCTGGCTATTTGAGATCCTGGGGACGATGAAACTGTGGAGATGATGAACGATCAGTGGTGATCGTCGGCTGTGGGTTAGAAAAGGGCGGTGGTGGGCACAGAGGATTCGCAGGGCAGCGTGATGCAGAACACACGTCCTTACCATGGCTCAGAACTGGCAGTAAGTGCAACACCAAGAGGTAAAGTAGGAATGGAAGGACATTGTTTTATATAATAAGGGTTGTAAATGAAAAAAAAAAACATAGCTAATACCATACTTTCATACGGTGAAAGACTGACAGTTTTCCCCAAGAAGAGAGTAAGACAAGGCTGAGTGTTTTACCACTTCTGTTTACCCTTGTGTTAAATATTCTTTTTTTTTTTTTTTTTTTTTTGGGGAGTTTTCACTTTAGGGTGTGGCGTGGAGAGATTTTCACTATAGGGCATGTGCGTTCACCAGACAGACAAAGAGACATAGAGACAGAAAGCGATAAATCACCCCCCAGGGGGGATGGTCACGCCGCAATCCCTTCTCCTGCATTCTCCTCTCGGGATCTTGGGGATGCACACACACGCGCCCGGTGTGAGTTTTAAGCCACCGGGTCCGGGATGCTAACCACGTTCGACTACGTGGGAGTCCAGCGACATAGCCATTACACTAACTGCTCCCCGTGTTAAATATTCTAACCAGGAAAAATAGTCAAGGAAAAAGACACAAAGGCAACCAAAATGGAAAATAAGGAGTAAAATTTCCCTATTCCCAGGTGACACGATTTTATTTGTTGACAACATAAAGACCACACAATGCATGCACGTACAAACCCTGTTTTAGGTAATAGCAATTGCAGCAATATCATAGCATAAAAAATTAGCCCACAATAACTCTCCATAATCTAAAATGAAATTAAGGAAAAAAATCCCATTTGTAATAGTATCTATCGCAAAAGGATAAAACACATAGGAATAAACTGAACCAAGTAGATAAAAGACGCGCACACGTAAGACTGCAAAACATCGCTGGAAAATTTAACACTCACATAAGTGAAACGGCATCCTGTGTGCTTGGATTGAAAGACTGGATATTGTTCAGATGGCAGTACAACCCAAAGCCCACTACAGTTCCAGTGACATACCTATTGAACTCTCACTGATGTTTCTGGAAGAGGTAAGAGACTCTATTATAAAATTCATAGAAAACCCCAAGAGTCCCTACATAGCCAAACAATCCTGAAAATAACAAAGTTGGAGGTCTCACGCTTCTGACCTTAAAACTTGCTGCAGAACTACTGTAATCAAAACGGTGTTGAGTGGCTAAAGGCAGATGCCCAGGCCAGGGGACTGGGAGCTCAGAACAGCCCTTACATAAGTGGACAGGTGATTTTCGCAACAGTGCCAAGGCCACTCAATGAGGGGAGCGGCAGAGTTCTCAACCTAATAGTCAGAGGGCCTGAATATACAAGTAAAAGAATGTGATTGGCCTGACCTTATACAATATACAAAGATGAACTCAAGATAGGTCAAAGACATACATACGTAAGAGCTAAAACTACAAAACTTGTGGGATAAAACATAGGGAAAATCTTCATGATGTAGGATTTGACAGTGATGTCATCATTTTAACACCAAAACATGGGCAACAAGAGGAAAATAAAAACCAGATACATTAGACTCCATGAAAGTTAATTTCTGTGCACTGCGGGACAGTACAGGAGAATAAGAAGGCCACTCATGCAATAGAGGAATACATTTATAAATCATGTATCTGCTAAGGGACTACTATTCAGAATCTATAAAATATTCCCACAACTCTAGGACAAACAGTTAGCGTACTGGCTATGTTGCTGGACTCCCATGGAGTCGACCATGGTTCGAGTCCCGGACCCGGTGGCTTAAACTCATGCCAAGCACATGTGTGTGCGTGCCCAAGATCCCGAAAGGAGAATGGAAGAGAAGGGACTGTGGTGTGGCCATCCCCCTGGGGGGTGATTTCTCACTTTCCGTCTCTCTGTCTCTGTCTGGTGAGTGCACGCGCCCTATAGCAAAAAGAAAAATAAAATAAAAAAATCCCACAACTCAACACAGTAAAATAAACAATGCAGTTAAAATGGCCAAAAATGAGCATTTTTCCAAAGAAGATGCACATGGCCATTGAGCGCATGAAAACATGATTAATATCAGTAGTCATTAGAGAAGTGCAGATCAAAACCAAAATGAGATTCATTACCAGAAAAAAAAATAAAAACTTTAAAATAAAAAAAGGAAAAGAAAAAGACAAACATTAATAAGGATGTGGAAGACTTGAAACCCTTTCCTCTACATTGCTGGAGGGAATATAAAATAGAGTAGCCACTTTGGAAAACAAGTAGTGGTTCCTCAAAATGTTCAATATGGATTTCCATAACATCTAACCATTCCTCTTCTAGCTGTGAACCCCAAAGAACTGAAAGCAGGGATTCAAATAATGTATACCATTGTTCATAGGAGTATTTTCATTTTTTTAAAAAAATGAGGGCATGCGTTCTCGCCAGAGAGAGACAGACAGAGATAGAGAGAGAGAGAGATAAAGCAGCCCTCAATGGAGTGTGGCCATGGCACAGTCACTTTGCAACTTTCCACTCTGTTGAAATTTTAGGCATGGACACACGTTGGAATTTTTCAGGCCTTTGGGATCAGAATTCAAACTGCAGGGTTAGCCACACTGGATCCAGCTTCTTTAACCACTAGGTCAACAGAGCCGGCCCCATGGAGTTTACTCACAAGTGACAACAGTGAGATCAACTCAGATGTCCGTCAGTAATGAATGGCTCAACAAAATTGGCACAGTCACACAATGGAATATTACCAAGCCTTACAGGAAATGACGCTCTGATACAAGCTACAGGCGATGGGACTTGAAACATTATGCAAAAACAACAACGAAAACCAAGCCAGATACAAAAAGACATGCTGACTATGTTGAATGACCCCACTTATATGAAATTCCTAAAACTGGCAAACTTCGTAACGACTGAAAGTAGACTGGAAGATCATGCTGGCTGTGGAAAGGGGGACATGGTGACATCATGACACGTGGGTGCAGGACGATGACAAATCCTGTGACTGGATTCTGTTGATGAGTGTCAACATGTGAACATACAAGAGCTCAAAATGTCTGTGGAGAAATGGAATGAAAGTACAAGTTGATTGGGTGCCGTGTTTTTCTTAAAAAAACTCATAGATAGTTTTTTCAAAATGCACATTTCCCACGAATTTTTGAAGACCTTCCCTTGTACTGAATGCTCTTGAATTAGACAACATAAAACAAAAATTATCATAGTGTTAGATGTGAGATTATGTATATTTTTTTACCACACTAAAAGAAAATGTAAATGACCATTTTTATATTGTTAATGTTAAGATTTTGAAATTAGCAAAATGAAATATATACTATCTAAAACCATGAAATATGCATGATACATTTTACTTTGTATTGTCTTGTACAAATATTTTAATATGAAGTAATAAAAATAAGGAGTTTGCGACTTAAAAATCAGGCTTTTCTTTGCATGGCTTTAGGTTTAAGATAACTATTGAACTGTATCAAGACCATCTGACTCAGACTAATAATCACAGAATAAACACCTCTCTTAAATAACATGCTGTAAGTGGAAATCTCTGAGAACTAGCCATTGGGATGATGAGTGAAACTATGAGATGCTATTTTATTCTGGTAAAATCTTGGCCATCCAGTCGTTAGAGAACATTGAGCAAATTTCAGCAGACCCATGCTACAGTATGTGACTGGTCTTCCCCAGAATTGTGAAGGACAAACTGACAACATCTGAAAAACTGCTGTGGCAAGTAGAGCTTGAAAAGACAGAACAAATGGGGGGCCAGCAGGTGGCACAGTGGTTAGGGCACTGGGTACTCCCACTTGGCCGATGAGGATTCGAGTCCTGGACACCTGGTGGCTTGCTTTCTCACTCTCTCACTCTCTGTGCATGTGTGTGTGTGTGTGTGTGTGTGTGTGTGTGTGTGTGTGTGTGTGTGTCTGGTCAAACTGAAATAGATGAATGAATAAATAAATTTTTTTTAAAAAAGACAGAATGAATTAAAGTAATGTGATCCTGTGACCAAAAAAGGTGTTAGGTTAAAACTTAGGAAGTCAACCTGAACGGACTCCAGGTAATAATATGCCAATGTGGACCCCTCAGGACTAGACAATGCACCATCCTAATGAGTGATGCTCACAGCAGGGCAGACCGAAGGTAGGGTGCATAGGAATTCTAATTACTGTCTCAATTGATCTGTCAACCTAAAATTAAATAAATGAAATTCTTTTCTCTGCAAAATAATCTTTAGTCTTGTCAGTTGGTTTCCTTGTCAGTATATATTCAAACAATAAGTGCACAGATACTTTTTAATGGGTGCTTTTGCTCTTACACTTTTTATATGCTATCTGAATTTGCTTGGACACTGTCGGAAGATGGATTTCAGTCCAATCACCTTAAAGACTTCTGGAGGGAACCTTGATCTAGTAAGAAATAAGTTTCACTAAAAAAATTTGCTCCAGGGTAGCACCCCCTCAGGTATTCTTGCAGCTACAAATCTGCGAAAGTATTATAATACGCTGTAGGCTTATATAAATTGGAAAACTGTCTCCTGAAAAAGGGAGAGCAGAAAGCATTGGCTTTGACCAGAAAAGAGTTATGCTATAGTACTATGTCAAGGCTTCCTGAAGGGAGGCACTAATTGGAACCATTTTTCTTAAACCTTTCCTTGAACATGCCACACATATGCCTTCACATTTGTCAAGCTAAGTATGCCTAAAAAATATAGTCTACACAGCTAGAAGTGTTTGTGTGTGTGTGTGTACTTTTTAAAATATACTGGTGTATGGAAATTAGTATTTAAGAGCAGATATAAAGTCAGCCGGGATGTGGGGTTCTTGCTTATCATGTTCTTCTTTCAGATCAGTGTATTCAAGTAAAGTGAATTAAATAATGACATTGTTTCTATCCTATGACACAAATTCTATTATTTTATATGGTCTTTATATTTCTGTAGAATTTTCTTCTTAGTTCTAATGTCACTAGTACTCCTTTGATGAATCGTATGAAAAGAGTATTTATTGTGTTGTCATTGATTGATTATTAGTTGTAATAACTAATGCAATTATTTAAGCACAAAAAATTCTAGTTTGTAAGACATTTTTCTAAAATACAAAGTAGCTTTCTTTTTCTTGTAACATACTGACAAAGGAAAAAAATATTGAATTGAAGGTCAAACTTGTAGTTTAAATGTCATCATTCCTTTTGACCATTGAAACCACTTGCTAGATGTCTACCACAGGTAGTTCTACTAATTATAAACCTGGGATATCTGAGATGAAAATGTTACCCCGAGAAAAATGTATGCATGTGAATATCGTGCAGCCATTGGTTGGAGATGAGCATTTAATGTGAATGCCAAGCAGCCATTGGTTGGGGATGAGCATTTACATGTGAATACCAAGCAGCCATTGGTTGGGGATGAACATTTACATGTGAATACCAAGCAGCCATTGGTTGGGGATGAGCATTTACATGTGAATACCAAGCAGCCATTGGTTGAGGATGAGCATTTACATGTGAATACCAAGCAGCCATTGGTTGGAGATGAGCATTTAATGTGAATACCAAGCAGCCATTGGTTGGAGATGAGCATTTAATGTGAATACCAAGCAGCCATTGATTGGAGATGAGTATTTACATACTCGTGTTCATTTGCCCTGGAATACATCTTCTGTAACCTTTAATAGTCTCATTTTCTTGGTGCCAGTGTGACATCATCTTGGAGGAACACAGGCATTTTACCAGGGCTTATTTTTGTTTTGCTGGGCAAGGGCACAGTAATTTCTCATTGCAGAATCTGCTTACAGAAACTAAGGCCTTTGAGAAGCTAGGTCTTCAGGGTCACTGGCAAAATCAACTCATTTTCATAGTATGTTTATAACTTACTCTTTATAATACAATATGGATGTGTTCATATGTGTACTTAATCTTACTTAGATTTTTTCCTATTGCATTTTATTCTGAAAGAGCTCTGGGATGCATATTTTATATCTATTTCTCCACTCTTCCCAGAGGCGATAGCTTAAACATGACTGCACTTGGAAAAACCTCAGCTCTATCAGGCATGCTTTCTGAATCTACTTAGAAACCACCATAAACAGTCTTTTAAAAATATTTGAAACCATAAACACTTAAGAGGATTTGTTTATATCATATATTTAATGAGACACACATGTTAAGATAATTGAAAATAAAACTATATGGCGGATGACCGTGTTTGAACACACACACATCATTTCCCATTTCAATGATTTTTATATTTGGTATTTGACTTTGGGCATTATGTGTTTAGTTTAAGCACATGTCAAAGAAAAAGACTTCTGTATTTACTTTCAAAAAAAAAAGAATGTATGATATAGAAAGAATAGAAATTGTAACAGGCAATTCTGCTATTACCAACTTCAACTTCGCATCTCTTTCTATTATTTCAAAAAACATATTCATAACTTCAGTTACGGAGTGCTGCATTAGTGGAATCTTTTCAGCAGAGCCTGCTCTCAAAGGTTACGGACTGATGGGGATGGCTCTATGAAATACTCACTTTAGTTCAGTTTTCTAAGAGCACCATGTAAGTGTTTGTCGTAATTGTTTACTCAAGCTGAGAGGATATCTTAAGGAAGTCACAGGTTCTTAGTTTGAGCTTCAGGAGAAGGCGCCATAATTATCTACTTAAAATCAGCTCATCATTTCTATTGATAAAAAACAAAGAAATAGTCTTATTTCATGTTTACACAAGGTAGGAGACTGACAGCAATTTCTTTTTGTATATATTTTACAATAATTGCTTCAGGAGTATCAATGATTTTGGGGGAATTGAAATATCTATACACAATCATCTTTCCCAAATACATTTTAATTCACTACTTTCAATAGCTGAAAGTAACAAATATCTGTTTTTTTTTTTTAAATAATAAAAAGAAGATATCAAAACTGTGAAGCTGGTGATAAGTAGAATTGTCTATTATGATTTCTTTTCTCTGTTCTAAATCCTTCTATACCAGGAAGTAAATACAGAGGGCTTTTTCTTTGGCATGTGTCTAAACTAAAAACATTTTTAAATAATGGGTCATAGTGCCAACTCTGTTTAATTTTTTCCATTTAAACTATTTCTTGGTACACATGCAGATATTAATTTTGCTGACTCCCTTATGTTTTTTGTTTCCCCTTTAGGCTGTACTTTGGAGGTATAAATTTTCTCAGCTCAAAGGTTCTTCAGATGATGGGAAGAGCAAAATCAAATTTTTGTTTCAGAATCCAGATACCAAACAGATTGAAGCAAAGGTAAGCCCAAGAGGCACACGGCACTACACACCCCAACCACATCAACGCCTTTGTGAAAGCGAGGGGGAAGAACCAGGGAGACCAGACATGCTTTCTGCTTACCTTGAGCTATGTCTCAGGACCAAGCTTTAAGATTTGAATAGCAAATTTTCACTGAAAGCCATAACAAGTTAAATTGCACAGAAGTAATTGCATTTCTTACTTTTTCTCCTTATAAATTGCCATTTGCATCACACAAAAATAACATTCTGGGAACTAAAACAGTCACTCGGTGGTCTTACATTCTAAATAATAGTTTAAAATAGCTTGAAAGTTCTGACTCTATTTTATCTTTATTTTATTCTCTAATTAAATCTGAATAAAATTCCTACAAAATACATTTTATATCTATCCATTCTCCCTGTAATTATGAGTTGAAGAAGATGAATCAAATGAATGATTTTCTGCTCTGCCCCATGCAAAATGTTCTGTATTCTGGGATGTAGTAACCATGCTGTTTTTAACTCATTGGAAAGTTCACTTCTATTTTATGAATAGATATTTTTTAAAGTATTTAAAATTTGAATCCTTACTATTACCTTACTGCAAAATTCACAACTACAATGTTTGAGTTAGAATAAATTGTGAGTGTATTTCGCCAGTCCAGAAGAAAGGATAAATGGCAGATACCAGACTGAACAATTAATGGGAAGGGTGGAAAAGCCCAATGTCGTGTGCAGCCATGAATTCGCATGGCCATCACCCTATTACTCCCCTTACCTATTAAACTCTGGGGCACAGGACCTCAGCCGGGCGTGTAAAGCCCTCCCAGGGTGGTCCCGAGCTCCAGCTGTTCCTTATACAGATCAGACACACTCATTCTTTCAACAAGGTGCCTTCCTGGCTTTAAATATCTGCCAGTGCTTCTCTCTTAACTTTTCCTTAGCTGTTAGTCTGCATCCCTCTGGGGATATCCCGTTCTTGTCTAATGTTTGTCTTTGGACTTGTCTGAACTACCTCTTCCTAGACGGTAGGTTGCTTGAAGTGGGAACTGTGGACAGACCTCCGTCTTCTGGCCTCTTCCTGAGATATTTCTCTAAAGGATAGGTATCTTCCATGGGCTTGCCTTCTATTTGTCTCCTGTTGGTTTAGACAGATGCCACTCCCTTTACTTAACTTCCCTGGTAATTCCCAAGTCTGTTACCTCAGTGAAGAGACCTGCCCCGCACCGCTGCTGTCTCCTGTCCCGGGCAGCTGCTCTTCCCCCGGGCAGCTGCTCTTCCCCCGGGCAGCTGCTGTCTCCTGTCCTGGGCAGCTGCTCTTCCCCCTTCTCCAGCTGCTCAGGTCAGTTACTTATTTTGTATCAGCCATTGACACAGCTCTTGAAATTGACTCTTAGCCTTACTACCAAAAAAAGATCAGTACATTAAGGTTATGAAGCAGAGTTTACCTTCAGCTCCTGGTCAATTTCTCAATCTTCCGAAGCACAGCACACACTCAAATGCTGGTGAAGGGGGTGAACGGCTCAGTTCTATATTCTTCTTGGCTAATTAGGAACACGACCACCAGTCACTGACAGCGATGTGGTACAAGGGGTCTTCACAAAGTTCCTAAAGAATATACGGTATGAAAAAGCTGCATGTGGACTTTAATATTTTGTATAGCAAAATAAGCTCAGACTTCACTTTCATTCTCCATGAACTTTTAGCTGCCCTTACAGTTGATCACTTAACTCTAAACATTTTTACATGAGCTAACAAACTCTTACACATGAAACACAGGATAAATCCAAATGACTACAAACTATATCATACGTAGAATTCTACTTAATGTAGCATGTGTTATGTATGCAATTACTTATACTTATTTGTTTTTACTAGTTCTTAGTAACCTGCCAGCACTGAATACGACTTATTCTTGTTTGAGATCCCTGGTTCAGCTTAGAAACATGCTGAGCACACTGGGTGTGCCCAGATGCTGGGAAGCTGGAGACACGGGCACGTCTTTCTCTCTCTGCTGTGCATGCTACTATCATTTTAAAAAGAATAGCATTGAGAGACTATGACATTTGGTGAGTTACTGAATTCTTTAAAGTCAGCTTCTCCCTCTATAAAATAAAGGAAAATAATACCCCCATGGATAACACTGGCAATATCAAATTACCTCTGCTATTGTTTAATTGGGGTTTTAGTTTCCATATGGGGTCTTCATAAAGTTCATGGAGAATGTGTATTATGAAAAAGCTATGCATGGATTTAAAATTCTTTTGCACCAAAAGAAACCTGTACTTTAATTGAATTTTCCACAAACTTTTTGAAGTCCACCCCTACTGATAAGTTTTAGCATTTCTACTTATTTTGGTTAACACTTTTTTTTTTTTTCTCCTATGTCTTCTGCAAATATTTGCTCTCAGTATGTGGCTTATCTTTTATTCTGTTGACAATGTCTATCTAAGAGCCAAAATTTCTAATTTTAATAAATTCCACCTTATTGATTGTTTCTTTAATGGATGGTGCCTTTGGTATTATATATAAAATTACCAACAAATATTGTTACTGAACTCAAATCAGGTTCGTTCGCCCAAGCGCTATAAAACTAAGCCATAGGCACATGGTGTGATGAAGGAAAGTACAGTTTTATTGCAAAGCGCAAAGCAAGGAGAGAGGGCAGCTCGTACTGAAAAGACCTGGTCTCCCTGAGATGTTCCCCACATGCGTTTTTAAGGGCAAAATTAGGGGCAGAGGTCCCAGGCACATGATCAGTTCAGTGATTGGTTCAAGAGGACGTGATCATCTCATGGACATTCTTGATTGGTGAGGCCTTAGATAATCAAATTCCTCTTCAGGTGTCTGGAACCATTCAGCCTGGAGTCTCTGAGCTCACAACCAGCAGTTTCCAGTCTACAAAACATCTTACATATTGAAATGAAAACCTTCTTTCCTTTAAGTGAGTGTTTTAGAGGTCAAATGGCCTTTACTCATAGTCCATGTTGGTCATTATCATAACCAAAGTCTGAAAACTTACTCCTTACTCTGGGCCATTACAATGCAAATGGACTTTATATTTCAGGAACCCTACAAAATACATAGGGGGTTCTTGCTCAGTTTCAATATGAAGCTGTCTTCATTTTCCCCTCCATTATCTTATTGGAATTTTATAATATTGCATTTCAAACTTTGGACTGTGATCTATTTTGAATTAACGTTCATGAAGGGTAAGACCTGTGTCTAGATTTATTTATTTTTTGCACGTAGATGTCCATTCCTCCAATACCATTTGTTGAAAAAGACTTTTCTCCATTGCATTGGTTTTGTCCTAAGTCAAGTATCAGTTTACTATATTTGTATGGGTCTATTTCTGGGCTCTCTTTATCCATTCTCTTCCTTCTATCACACTGTCTTGATTACTGTAAACTTGAAATCAGCCAAGTGTCAATCTCCCAGCTTTGTTCTTGCCCATCAGTATCGTGTTGACTATTCTGGTCTTTTGCCTCTCCATACAAACTTTTGAATCAGTTTGTCATTATCTATCAAATTATTGCTAAGCATTTGCTTGGGAGTTTGTTAAATCTGTAACTGAAGTTGGGAAGAACTGATACCTTAACAATATTGAGTCTTCCTATTCATGAACATGGACTATCTATTTAGTTCTTTTATTTCTTTCATCATAAGTTTACAGTATCCCTCATACACACATTGTACATATTTAGTTAAATACATACCAGTTAAAACTACCCTGTGAAAGGGAGTATCCTTACCTTGTTTCTGATCTTAACTTTGAATTCCCCAATGTTAATTATAACCCTAGTTGTAGATTTATGGCAGTTTGTTTTATTAATTTGAAGATAAAGATATTCCCTATTCTTCTGCTTTTAGTTTGCTGAAAACCTTTTTATCATGAACAGGTGTTAGATACTTTTTCTGCACCTGTTAATATCATCCTATGATCTTCTTTAGTCTGTTGGCATGATGGAGTACATTAGCTGCTTTGCAAATGTTGGACAAACTACAATAGTGGATTCATCTATTTCCCCCTGCAGTTCTGTCACTTTTCCTTACATATTTTGATGCCCTTTATTTATTAGACGTATACAAGTTAAGAATTATTTTGTCTTCTTGGATAACAGCCCAATTTATCATTATGTCAGTTTTATAGAGGTCTTTTTTATTTTTATTTTTTTTGCCTTAGAGCATGTGTGCTTACTAGAGGAAGATGGAGACAGTAAGATAGGAACTGAGAACTCACCCTCCAGGGGGGATGGTCATGCCACAATTCATTCTTCTGGGATCTTGGGCATGCATGCACACACGCCCGGCGTGAGTTTAAGTCATTGGGTTCAGGACTCGAACCATGGTTGGCCATGTGAGAGTCCAGCAACATAACCACTATACCATCTGCTGGCCTCCATCTTTATCCCTTCCAGCATTCCTCAATGAAGTCTGCTCTGACTAGAATTAATAAAACTGTACTACTTTTTGATTAGTATTATTATGATATAAGTTATTATTTATCCATTTACCTTTAATCTATACATGTTACTGTATTTAAAGTAGTTGTCATGCAGACAACGTAAAATTAGGTCTCATTTCTTGATCCAGTCCCATAATCTCCATCTTTCATTGGTGCATTTGTACCATTGACATTCAAAATAATTAACTGTTACAGTTGGATGAATATCTACTAAGTTTCTTATTCTTTTCAATTTGTTGCCCTTGTTCTTTATTCTTATTTTTGTCTTCCACTTCTTTGGTTTTTCTGTGGTTTTAATTGAGTACTTTATGTGATTCTGTTTCTTGTCTTAGCATCATGGTTATACTGTGTCAATTTTTCTTGATTTAATAGGTCGTTCTAGAGTTTATAACAGACATTTAATTAGATTAAATAACCGATCCAAGTCAGATTTGAAATAACATTGTACTGATTCACAGGCAGTATGTATTCCCTATAATAACGAAATCACCATTCCTTCATTTCATCCTTGTATCACTGTCACTCTTTTTGGTCATTCAATTCAGTGTTATTATTTTGAATAAACTTACCCATTAGATAAATTTAATATAAGAAAGATAGGTTTTTAGAAAAATTGCCTTCACTTAATCTTTTTTTAATGTTCTTCATTTCTTTATGTAAATCTAAGTTTCTGATCTTTATAATTTTCCTTCTCTCCAAATGATTTCTTTCAACATTTCTTGCTTATCAGGTTTACTAGCAACAAACAAATCTTTGTCTGTCTAAGGAAGTCTTTTTTTTTTCTTTTTTTGGAGAGGTTTTCGCTATAGGGCGCGTGCACTCGGCAGACAGAGAGAGACAGAGAGACAGAAAGCGAGAACTCACCCCCCGGGGGGATGGCCACATTGCAATCCCTTCTCCTCCATTCTCCTCTCAGGATCTTGGGCATGCTCACACATGCACCCTACATGAGTTTAAGCCATCGGGTCTGGGACTTGAACCATGGTCGACTATGTGGGAGTTCAACGAAACAATTTTTCTTGATTTAATAGGTCGTTCTAGAGTTTATAACAGACATTTAATTAGATTAAATAACCGATCCAAGTCAGATTTGAAATAACATTGTACTGATTCACAGGCAGTATGTATTCCCTATAATAACGAAATCACCATTCCTTCATTTCATCCTTGTATCACTGTCACTCTTTTTGGTCATTCAATTCAGTGTTATTATTTTGAATAAACTTACCCATTAGATAAATTTAATATAAGAAAGATAGGTTTTTAGAAAAATTGCCTTCACTTAATCTTTTTTTAATGTTCTTCATTTCTTTATGTAAATCTAAGTTTCTGATCTTTATAATTTTCCTTCTCTCCAAATGATTTCTTTCAACATTTCTTGCTTATCAGGTTTACTAGCAACAAACAAATCTTTGTCTGTCTAAGGAAGTCTTTTTTTTTTCTTTTTTTGGAGAGGTTTTCGCTATAGGGCGCGTGCACTCGGCAGACAGAGAGAGACAGAGAGACAGAAAGCGAGAACTCACCCCCCGGGGGGATGGCCACATTGCAATCCCTTCTCCTCCATTCTCCTCTCAGGATCTTGGGCATGCTCACACATGCACCCTACATGAGTTTAAGCCATCGGGTCTGGGACTTGAACCATGGTCGACTATGTGGGAGTTCAACGAAATAGTCATTACACTAACTGCTGGTCCCTGAAAGTCTTTTTTTTTTTGAACAACAGTTTTCTCAGGATTTATAATTTTAGGTCTTTTTTTTCACACAATATTTTAAATATTTTACTACATTCTATTCTTGCTAACATGGTTTATGAGAATATGGATGTAATTCTTATCTTTGTTTTTTATAGGTAAGATTTTGTTTTGTTTTGTTTCTTTCAGGAGTTCTTTTTCTATCTTTGACTTTAAATAGTTCACATAATTTGAAAATGTACGCCTACATGTAGTTTTTCTTTTAACCGGTATTTATCCTGCTAGGTGTTTTGTGCGTTTCTAGAATCTGTGTTTTGGTGTCTGACATTAATTTAAGGAAAGTCTTAGCTATTGTTTCAAATATTTCCTTTTTTCTTTACTTTGTGGTATCTCATCACATGTATATGCTTTTCATAATTATTCCATTATTTTTTGATAATATATTATTTTTCTTTCCTCTCTTTGCTTTTAATTTTGGTGGTTTCTGTTCAGATACTTTAAAACTCAGAGATTCTTTCCTGAGTTGCATCCACTGTACCAATCAGCCCATCAAAGGCATTATTCATTTTTGTTTCATTTCTTTCTCTCTCTCTCTTCTCTCTCTCTCTCTTTCCCTAGTGTTTATTTTGGTTCTTTTTTAAGATTTCAAACATTTCTGCTCCATTACCCATCTGTTTCTGCACTCTGTCTACTTTATCCATTAGAGCTCTTGGAGTGTTAATAACAGTTTTAAATTCTGGTCTGATGATTCTCACATCCATTTCATGTCTTCATCTGGTTCTTCTACTTGTCCTGCCTATTGATTATTTTTTTCCTGATAACTGGATGTAGTATACCGGGTAAAGGAAGCTGACGTAAATGGTCTTTAGTAAACTGATGGAAAGGTTGGGGAAGCGGAAACACTTTATGGTGTACCCCTTTAATCATCCTGCCTCTGGACTGTGACTTCGCTTGTGCTCTTCAATTCCTCATCCCCCTTTGGTGGGACAGGGTGGCTGGAGGGGCCCGAGGTTAGGTATTCCCCCAGGTAATATAAGCTGGGGTAAAATCCCAACAGGTTAACCTCTGCTTCACGAGTTTCTGCTGAAAGTAGACTTCGTTGAGAAAACAGAGTGCTCTGGTGTTTTTTCACCATGTTTTATTGTTCTTTTCCACACAGGGGTTTTATTTTCACCCCAATACACACTGTGAGAACCCGACCAAATTTCTAGGGGTAAAACTCACAAAAGCGTGGGAGCCCTGAAGATAAAAACTCGTTCACATGAAACCCCCCGTACTCCATCATTTTTAGTTTATATTCCCTAACCTCAGCACAGGTTCTTGTGGAAGTTTTTGCCCTGGGATTTCTGCTCCAATAAGCCATGCTCTCTGCATTCAACTCTTTCCACTTTTGGGAGCAATGACTTGCCCTTTGAACTCGCAGCTCTGGTATATCTGAGAAGAGCTGATTTATTAGATTGCTTAGCTTTTTACTTGTTAGATTGGAGACCTCCGTGTTCTTACACTGCCTGGCTAGAAACCAGGAGTCCTTGATAGATGTGTGTGTGTGTGTGTGTGTTTAGAAATGTGAAGGTTAGTTTCTAAGAATTTTCTAGATTGATTTCTGTCTGATTAGAGTGTGGGCAGATTTTATATGATTTTTTATACTCTTATTATTTCATTTTTTAAAACGTAATTGACATTTTCTTGTGACCTAGGATATGGCATTATCACAGATTGACAAGGTAGAAGTCTAGGATTTATAGCCTTATACCAAAGCCAGACAAAAACATTACAGAAAAACAAAACAAAACAAAAACCTTACCAGTACCAGTGATGAATGCAGATGCAAAAACTCTTCAGCAAGAATCCTGGGAAACTGAATTCAGTAGCATATTGAAATAACCACTTGGGGCCAGCAGATGGTATGGTGGGTAGGGTACTGGATTTCCACATGGTCAACCATGGTTCAAGTCCTAGACCCATCAACTTGAAAAATCACACCAGCCACGTGTGTGTGTGTGGGGGGTGCATGCCCAGGATTCTGAGAACAGAAGTGATTGTGGTGTGGCTATCAATTTTGGAAGGCAATTTCTCAGTGCCTCCCTCCACTGTCTCTGGTGAGCACAAGCACCCTATGGCAAAGAAACAAAAACAGAAACAAACAAACAAACAAAAAACTATTATTAAGTGGTATTTATCTTAGAGATACAAGGATATTTTTAACATTTGTAAATCTATAAATATGACATACTACATTAACAAAATGGAGGACAAAACCATATGATTGTCCCATTAGATGAAGATAAAGCATTTGACATCATTTAATATCTTTTCATAATAATAACTTTTAATGAATTAGGTAGAGAAGGGACATCTCTTAACAAAATAAAGCCATATATCACATAGCGACAGTTAACATGCACTGAAAAGATCAAGTAGAAAGTGTCTTCTCTAAAAAGAAACACGATAAGGATGACCATGATTCTCAATTCTATTCAGTATAGTACTGGTAGCTCTTAACACAGCAGTTAGAAAAAAGAAAGAAAAGCTATCTCGTTTGCTGATGATGTGACCTTATACATAGGGAAACCTAAAGATTCCACCAGGAAGACCTGTAAGAAGTAATAAATGAATAGAATATAGTTGCAGGATACGAAATCTACATACAAAAATTAATAATAATTATAAACATTAACAGCCATTTGAAAAAGATATCAAGAAGACTATCTTGGTACCAGCAGATGGTGTCATGGTTACCATGCTGGACTCCCATGCAGTCAGCTATGGCTTGAGTCCCAGACCCACAGCTTAAAACTCACATTGGGGAACCAGCAGTTAGCGTAATGGCTATGTCGCTGGACTCCCATGTAGTCAACTGTGGTTCACGTCCCGGACCCTGTGGCTTAAACTCACGCCGGGCGCGTGTGCGTGTGTGCCCAAGATCCCGAGAGGAGAATGGAGAAGACGGGATTGTGATATGGCCATCCTCCCTAGGGGGTGATTTCTCACTTTCTGTCTCTTTGTCTCTCTATGTCTGTCTGGCAAACGCACGCGCCCTATAGCAAAAACCTCTCCAAAAAAGAAAAAAAAATTAAAAACTCACATTGGGCAAAATACCGAGAAAATAATGGAGAAGTTATTGAGGCATGGCCATCCCTCCGGAGAGTGATTTCTCGCTTTCTGTCTCTCCAGTAAACGCACACATCTTGTAGCAAGAAAAAAAATCTGTCTTAAAGAAAAAAAAAAAAAAAGACAATCTCATTGCCAATATCCACAACAAATGAACAAATATATGAAATAAGATACAAATAAATTTAACTAAGGATATGAAAAGCTACATGCTGAAACTTACAAAACTTTGATAAAAGAAACTGAAAAAAATACAAATGAATGGAAATCTATTCTATGTTCAAGTATTGGAAGAATTAATATGTTTATGTTATCCATACTCTAGGTACCTATCACCAGATTCTCACACTCTCTAACAACATTTTACTGTCATTCTTCATAAAAATAGAAAAAAAAAATCTAAAACTTATATGAAGCAAAAATAGCCAAGGCAGTCTTGAGCCAAAAGAACAAAACCGAAGACACTACACTTCCTGACTTCGAATATAATATATCACAAGGTTATAGTACTAACATGAAATTAGATACATCAATGTGTAAGACGATAGTGAGAACTCAAAAAAAGAACTAAAAAGAGGCTACACATTTACAGTTAATCGGTTTGCGACAAAGTTTGTCAAGAATGTATAATAGGAAAATAACTGTCTCTTCAGTAAAGTGCTTGGGAAAATTAAATACCCACATGCAGAAAAATAAAAGTGAGCCTTTATCTCACACCATATACAAAAATCAACTTAAAATGGATTAAAGACTTAAATGTAAAACCTGAAACTATAAAATTATTATAAGAAAACATTGGGAGAAAGCTTAATTACATGTCTGTGGGCAATACATTTTTGAATTTGACTCCAAAAACTCGGGCAACAAAAATAAAAATAGTTAAGTGTGATTATATCCGATTAAAAGATTTCTGCTCAGGGGACCAGCAGTTAACATAATGGCTATGTCACTGGACTTCCACGTAGTAGACCGCGGTTCACGTCCTGGACCCAGTGGCTTAAACTCATGCCAGGCGCATGTGCGTGTGGGCCCAAGATCCCGAGAGGAGAATGGAGGAGAAGGGATTGC
>NW_006159461.1:2857760-2893501 GCF_000334495.1 Tupaia belangeri chinensis | reverse complement strand
TGTGGGGGGAGAAACACACCCCAAAAAAAAAAAAAAAAAAAAAGGGGGGGGGGTAAAAAAAGACTTCTGCTCAGGACATTTAATAATTAACAGGGTGCAGAGATAACCTACATAATGGGAGAAAATGTTTGTAAGTCAAATATGGGATAAGGGGTTAATATCCAAAATATTGATGGGAACATAAATTTATACAATTATTATGAAAAATTGTATGAATATTCCTCAAAAAACTGAAGACAGAACTATAATATGGTCCAGCAATCCCACTTTGGGGCTTATATCTAAAGGATTTCAAATCAGTAAGTTGAAGAGATATCTGCGTTCCATATTTATTGCAATATTATTCACAATAACGCTCTTCACAAGTTTTGTTATAAACCTAGAAGCCCATCAGCTAATGGATGCATAAAGAAAATATGGTTAATATGCATGAATACTATTGAACCTTTACAACAAAGAAAATTATATTATTTCCCACAACATGGATGAATGTGAAGGTCATTATGCAAAGTGAAGTAAGTCAGACATAAAAGGACAAATATAGCATGTTATCATGGATATGTCAGCTCTAAAACAATGGCACTCATAGAAACAGAGGATGAATGGTGATCACCAGGTGCCGGAGAGTCCAGGAGTCGAGAGAGATTGACTAAAGGGTAGTGTTTAAATTAGCCAAGAGGAAGAAATGATAAATGAGGAGGGAAATAGAAATGGAATTTGGGCTTTGTACCAGGTCTTCATTTTTGCGAGTAGGTATGGACAACGTTTTTTCCATGGTCTTTGGCTTAAGAGGACCAACTATTCTATGGCTGTTTTCTAGAGTCTGGCTAGACTGCCTCCTTTTAAGGCATGTGACTAGAAACAATAAGCTTCTACCTTCATTTTGGTAGTTTTGGGTTCCTGGCCTCTCCACTGTCTGTTGGGATCCAAAGAGAAATTTCTACAGACTCCACTGTCATATTGTTCCTTAGGCCCTGGAGTTGGTGCTTCCTAGCCTTCTTGTTTCTTGTCTTTCTTTTTCAGAGTTGTTCTTATATTTATTTTATATTTGTTGTCCAGAGTTGTTGATTTTATTACAGAGAGAAATTGAGAAAGGTACATCTATTCCTTTATCCCAGAACAGAACTGTATTTTTTCTTTTGTCTTTTTTCAATTGACAGAGGGCAGGAGCACCCAGAGAGAGATGGGGAGTGAGAGGAAGAAAGAGGGAGAGAGAGAAAGAACTCTTCCATGGGGCGTGGTCACCCCACGATCCTGTCTCCATTTCTTATCCCATCAGGATTTGGGGCGTGCATGCGTACATGGCCAATGTGTTTTTCGATCCACAAGATCTGGGGCTTGAACCAAGGTTGGCCATGTAGGATATGGCTCCCTACACACAGGATTAATCACCACGTTGTAGGGCTGCTCGTATATTTATTCTTAAACTTTTTTCTTGCCTTTTTAAAGGTTTTTCCCATAGGGTGCATGCACTTGCTGGAAAGGAGAGAGAGTATGAAAGGGAAAGTGAGAATTCACCCCCAAGCAAGGATGGCCACGCTGCGGTCCGTTCTCCTCCAGTCTCCTTCTGGGATTTTGGGCACTCACACACGTGCCCAATGTGATTTTCAAACCATCAGGTGTAGGACTTGAACTGCAGTCAGTCATGTGGGAGTCCAGCACTCTAACCACTATTACACCTGTTGGCCCCTGTAAGTTACTTTTATTTATTTATTTATTTATTTTAAGAGAGAGAGAGGTTTTGCTATAGGATATGTGCATTTTCTAGAGAGACAGACAGAAAGCGAGAAATCACCTCTCATTGCGGTGGTCACACCACAATCCCTTCCCCTTCATTCTGTCTCGGGATTTTGGGCACACATTGGACACACACCTGGCTTGAGTTTTAAGCTGGAGGATCCAGGACTCGAAACCTAGCTGGAGATATGGGAGTCCAGCACCTTCAACCACTGCGTTACCTGCTGCCTCCTGCACTCTTAAGCCTGTTCGTTTTTGTTTTTGTTTTTGTTTTTGTTTTTGTTATAGGCCTCGTGCGCTCGCCAGAAAGACAGAGAGAGACAGAGAGACAGAAAGCGAGAACTCACCACCCAGGGAGTATTCTCCTCTCGGGATCTTGGGCACGTGCGCACACGTGCCCGCATGAGTTTTAAGCCGCCGGGTCCGGTACGTGAACCACGGTCGACTTCGACTACATGGGAGTCCAGCGACATAGCCATTACACTAACTGCTGGTCCCTGATTCTTAGTTTCTTACCCTCTCTAATACCAATGAAATAGTGACATAAATATATTTTAGAATTTGGTAATGAAAGTTTAATTATGAACATGTCTCTTGTTATAATCACCAAATCGGGTCTGATAGGAGAGGTGGGCACTATGCCGGGGCCGAGGTATGTAGGTGTATTCTGTTTCCTATTACACAGTGCAACTACTGAGTTTCCCTTTCATTTTACTGCAAATCCAACTCATCTAGGAACTGATTTCCTCTAATTAAAAAGAGACTGAGGAATTTGCATGGTTTGAAAGAATTTAACCCAATTTAACTTTTAAACTTTCATTTCCAACCTCAAAGGTAAACTTAAGATATATTTAATATTAGTACATTGATGTTGGATTATGATTTACAACAGATCCTGGACCAATTAGACCTAGCGCAATGGGTGTGAGCCCCTGGCTGTGTGAGAAGCTGTTGGTCTCGGCCTCTCTCCCTTAGTTCCCGTCCATTAAGATGCTTTCACCCTGAAGATAGTAAACAGCAGCCATTTATCAAAGTCGAATTCTGTATTTCTTTTTCTGATCCTTCTTGACCTGTCTTTATATAGTAGGTAAATCGGTAGCTATGAGTCATGGCTGAAAACACTGTTTTTGAGATAGTTTCTTAAGGTATTTCAAAGTTTTACTGAGCAATTTTCGATACCTGTTATTTTGTGCATTGCTTAGTGCTGATTTAGGGACAACAGAAAACTAACAGTTTCACTTAGCTTTCATATACTTTAAGGATATCCCAAACCATTTAAATGCAAAGCTTTCACCAAACATATTATAAATATTTGAATATTTAATTCCTAATGATCTCAGGGCTTGCTGTCTTATTGTAGAGGGAGTTAGATATTAAGATTTTCTCTAATTTACAGATATTTCCATAGACAATAAAACTGGTTTTAGTTCATAAAGTAGTATTTAATACTTTACCCGTATGTCCCCATTCTAAACGCAGTAATGGCAGGAGAATATATCCATTTATTCACAATTAGTGTAAGAAGTTACTGAAATTGTAGATGGGACTTCCTGGAGAGATTTCATTCATCTGCTACCAATACCAGGGGACTTCAAAGAGCTCATGGAAGAATGAATTAAAGTCTGTGTTTACTTTAGTGTCAAAAAGAAAAGAAATTGAAACCCATGCATAGTGTTTTCGTAATGTGCATTTACCATGAGCTTTTGGAAGGCACCATGTACGTCCTCACAACACCCAAGAATTCCAGCAGTACAAGGAGTAATTTGCAAATATTTGTAAAATTCTGGGACATAATATTCTTAACAAACTGATGATTTTAGAGTTCCATTTAAATATAATATGTTTCTGAAATTATGTTTGTTGTAAGTAAAATATTAGAACACAGGAATGAGCCAGTGGAGTGGGGATTAAGGCAGCTGGATCCCACAGGGCAGAGGGTAAGATGTGAGTCCCAGATCCAGTGGCTTGAAAAACATGCCAGGCGTGTGCGTGTACATGCCCCAAATCCCCAAAGGAGAAACAGAGGAGTCAGGACTGAGGCATGGCCACCCCCAAGGGGAGTGCTTTCTCGTCTCATTTTCCCTCTCTCTGTTTCTCTCAGTGGCCATAAACACCCTTTAGCATGCACACACACACACACAAAGAAAGAAAAAATACACACACAAACAAAAGAACCCACTGGACATAAATTGGAAAGAAGTAGAGAGCTACTTTTGTCGTCAAAATTAGAAGTCAAAGGTGAGCAAGTGTCAGAGAATATGGTTAAATGTGGAAGTGAAAATGATCTCAAAGTAATTAAAATGATTTAGGAAGTGAACTCAGATCTTGCCATATGTGATAATAGGAAAATGTTTGTAATAAAACGTGCTTTAATTTGATAACATATATATTCCCAAGGCAAATACTTAGAAACAGAGATTTTAAGATATAAGAAATACGTTTTATTTATGAGACACTATTGTTTGAGTTGCCGTATGTTATCACAAGATTAAAAGTTCCAGAGTGTTTAACTCTTTGATTGTAAGAAAGTCTCAGAAATACTGAAAGAAGTCATATAGATTTACATGGGAATGAGATAACTTGGTTCCTTTTTTGTTGCTGTTCTTTTAAATCCATGTAAGACTAATAATGTCATAACGCAAAAATCTGCTGTACATTTTTTCTCTAAAAGTAGAAACTCATAAATTCCCACTTCATTACACAGAGAGCTTAATAAATTTCCCATCTGTTTTCCAAAGCCTCATTAAACTTCTCAGAATTTTCCCAGCAGAACAAAAGAATGGTTTCCAATGGAATTCAGGAGAAATATTGCAGCATTTTGACTACTGGTAATAAACTTATTTTATTGCTACTGCAACTTTAAAAAGTACTTTACACATGATGTTCAGATGGGCACTAACGTATCTAAGATTACCATATACTCTAATAGTTGCTTGTAACTAGATTTTCTACATAAATATTTTTCTTTGCTCAGTCTATGTTTATCTCTATGTATATGTATTTTTTTTTTAAATTATAATCTGATATAACACAACGAGACAATCCCCGATTTCGAAACAGGCTGTGGGCTGAGTGCTCAGAGCAATGACCTAGCTTTACTCAAAATTCATGGCAGTTACCCCTTTGGAAACACTGTTTTAAAGCATACTAATCATTAAGTGCTGGACTTGAGATCTGGAAGCCAGGATAGTATCTCTCGTACAATACAATAAGAGAAAGAAAAAAATCAAATAACTGCTGCTCTATTTCCTAGAAAAATGCAGTGTTTGAAAACATCTTGTAAGAGCAGCTGGTCACCGATGTCTTCTTTTCCCCAAATTTCTTCCCATTCCCAGTGAATTCAGTGCTGCCATAAGAGATATTTTCAAATATATTAAGTATTAATAAGACTTCCAATTAGAAATTAAGAATTGACTCCCAGCAGTGACACTTTCTAGCTAATCTCTGGAAAGCTTCATTTTTTCATTATAAACAGTAGATAAAAGTGCCTGCCTAAAGGGATTGCTCTAAAGAAAAGCACAATGAATGAAACACTTTGGAGGCTCAGTAAATGTCTTTCAAAAATCCCCAATAAAGAATTCATGATGTGTAGAAGTTTGCATTTCGGAAGAGGATGGCTGGTAATCTAAATGACTCTGTTTGGCATTTGGGGTCTTCTAAATGAGGACGTTTAATATTCACAAAGCCAGGTGGGCTTCTGGGATCGGGATCAGGGGTCTCTCTCTGCATTGCTAATGAGAGATGAGCTTCCTGTCTTTCCTCCTGCTAGGATTCTCATTCTCTCTGCCATCTAGAACTAAAGCTGGTATGAACTCACTGCCAGCTCTCTGAAGCACTGGCTGTTTAGATTACGGAAGAGAGGCCTGAGGACAGTCGGGCACCTACTTCACAGCTCAAACCCTGCACAGAGCCGTGAGGTGAACTAAAGTAGACTGATAGGAATCAGGGCAAAAAGACTGACCTCAATCTTGTGTGTGTGTGTGTGTGTGTGTGTAAAACATATGTGAAATTTTATTCCAGGTTATTGATAGGATTAAGAACGGGAGTATTGAGAAAGGAGATATCTAGACAACATCATGCCCCCACCATAGAACAACTCCTGAAAACCATTGAGGATTTGGGCTATTTTTACTTCTCACTCAGATTTTTATTATCTTTTTATACATGATTTATTTTCCTAAACCTCCTAGTTTCTTCATTGGGATACTGAATTTTATCTACCCAGTTGAGTCAAAGCCAGGGCACTTTTTATAAAACTTTCATTGACAGATTTTAGATAAAACAAATATATTAACTGCCTCAGAAATAAGTAGCTCTTGGGGAATACATGATCATGTTGTGATGCATTTTTGTTCCTTTTTTAAAAATGCCATCATTTATATACAGAAGAAATAGGCCTAATTTTGTACTTACTTCATATAAGTAAAAATGCTTTAAAATGAGAATTTAAGATTAAAGATACACTTCAAAGCACTTTCTAAGAGCAACAGTAACAAAATACAGAGCATAGTAATCAAGTTCTGTATTTTTTAATAATGAGAAAATAGCAAAACATACAGTAATCATGAAATATTTTTTAAAGATATAAACTAATTTTAATCTGAAGAATAATTCTATTCAATAAGTGGCATACAATTATACTGAAGCTGTACATGCTTGTATTTAAAGCTCTTTGCATAAAATATTAAATTAGTTATATATGGGGCCAACAGATGGCATAGTGGTTATGTTACTAGACTCCCACATGGTCGACTTTGATTTGAGTCCCAGACCTGGTGGCTTGCAAAATCACATCGGGTGGGACCAGCAGTTAGCATAATGGCTATGTCGCTGGACTTCCATATAGTCGACTGCAGTTTGAGTCTCAGACCTGGTGGCTTAAAATCATTCCAGGTGAGTGTGTGTTTGCCCAAGATCCTGAGAAGAGAATGGAAGAGAAGGGATTGTGGTGTGGCCATCCCCTCTGGGGGGTGATTTCTTGCTTTCTGTTTCTCTGTCATTTTCTGTCTTTCTGTCAAACACATGTGCCCTATAGGAAAAAACCTTTAAAAAAAAAAAAAAAGAAAGAAAATCACATCAGGTGCATGTGGGTACATGTCCAAGAACCCGGGAAGAGATGGAGGAGAAGGGACTATGGTGTGCCAATCCCCCCTGGGGTATGGTGGTGATTTCTCTATTTTCCTCTTGCTATTTCTAACTCTCTCTCTCTCTCTCTCTCTCCCTCTCGGGAGTGCATGCACCCTAAGGCAGAAAATAAAACTTCTAAAACAAAATAAAACAAATAAACAAATTAACTATTTAAAATGTTGTCTCTCTATGCTCCAGGTGAGTTTTAAAGTTTTATCTGCTAAATGTAGAGTCTTGGCATTGGCTGACATATTGTCATTCACTAAGCAGTTTAATATGAGAAAATGAAGCAATAATCACATGGATAGAAATCTCTTGTTTCCTTTACATTAATTTAAAAGAAATGATGCAAGACATTCTTAAACACTTTGGTCTTGCATTAAGATCCTAGAAGTACCAAAGAGACTTTGAGAGCAGTTTGGTGCTTATCAGCAATTTAATGAGTTTCCGTTTTTATTTATCAAGTTGAATGATGAAGGGCAGGAGAGAGAGATACATTTTACACAAAAAACTCAAACCACAAAGAGCTACAGGTTTTCATCCTT
Source organism: Tupaia belangeri chinensis (assembly GCF_000334495.1). NCBI lineage: Eukaryota > Metazoa > Chordata > Mammalia > Scandentia > Tupaiidae > Tupaia > Tupaia belangeri. Next base: position 2,886,092 of record NW_006159461.1, on the reverse strand, counting down.
TTTCATCCTTGGGATCTCATAGCATAGATGAAGAGTAGAAGGACATCCCATAACAGTAGGCTGGAAGATGATCTATGCCATAAACACTAGAATGCAAATTAATGGATATTTATTGACAACATTTTACAAATCACTGTACCTTAAGGTCAAGTCAAAGCAAATGTGGGTCAGACGTCCCGAGTATATGAATAAGGACTTCTGAAATTCCCGTCTTCCGAAAAAGCAAGGATAATCATTCAAAATGATTAGAATAGACTTTTTTCAGAATTCTGGAAAATAAGCTAAGTTTTGTAATTACTATAGGACACTTAGTAAAAAGTGGACCAGCAGGTGGTGTGGTGGTTAAGGTGCTAGAATTACCACATGGCCGACTGCAGTTCAAGTCCTGAACCTGACAGATTGCTTACTAACTCTCCTTCTCCTTCTCTTTCTCTCTCTCTTCTCTCTCTTTCTCTGGCAAAACTCATGTGAAAAAATACTAATAATTAGTAAATGACAAATAATTCTAAAGAATAAAGAAAGCAAATGAATGGGGACCAGTAGATGGCATAATGGTTACCTCACTGGATTCCCATGTAGTTGACAAAGTGGTTTAGGTCCTGGACCTAGCGGCTTAAAACTCACACCAGGTGCGCACGTGTGTGTGTGTGTGTGTGTGTGTGTGCCCCCAAAATCCCAAGAGAAGAATGGTGTAGAAGCAGCATGGCTATCCCCCCCCCGGAGTGTGATTTCTCACTTTCTGTCTCTCTCTCTCTCTCTGTCTCTCTAGAGAATGAACACACAAAATCTCTCTTTTTAAAAAAATGAGTGAATTTTGTTAAGAACAGAAAGTTTATAGCATTTCAAAATATTTTTATTACCCTCTTCAGAGCTCCACCATTGCCTTGAAAATAAGCAGCCTAGAAAACATGGCAGCTATGAAATTCAGCTGTTCAGAACCCACTGAAAGGTGCAGAGTGAGGTTGGAGCTCCTCAAAAGATCTCCAACTTCAGAAAATTGTGATTATTGATCTATCTGGAAGCTCTCTGAAAAAGTCAATTTGCAGAGCCTCTTGTTACTTGATTTGACTCAGACCTTGTTCATTGGGAAAAGCCGAACAATTAGCAGCAGGGCCCAGCAACAGGGGCATAGCAGTATGTCAGTGCTCTGCAGTGCTGGAAGCCATATGGGGGACTGGGATATGTTCCCCAGGTCAAGCTGTAGACACCAGACACATGCATTCCCAGCTGGGAAATGCTGGGAGGGAGGATGATACCATGAATTGAAGGTGCTTCTCTCTCTCCCTCTCATACTCTCTTTCTCTCTTTTTTCTATCAGGAAATAAATGAACTTAAAGAAACAACTACCATCAGTTTAAACAATTATGGAAATTCATTAAATTGCTTATAAAAGTTAGCAATTCCAGTTACAAAGAATAAAAAACTAGTGAAAAACACAAAAATATCTAAGGAATAAGATGCCCTGAGGGGCTTTGAAAAGTCCAATATATTCCTGAGATCCTTGAAGGACACTGAACATGCAGGAATACATGCACGGTCCTAATAGGTCAGCTCTGGCAGATCTTAAGGGTCTATGTAAGAAGGAACTAAAGACGTAGAGTTGTAAATGGCCAGAATCTTGAAGAAATGTCCTAAAACCTGTGCAGAGTCTCATGGAAAAGTTGCAAGGCTTTGCTTCAAGAAATACTGGTGACATCGTTAGGCATTTGCCAAGTTAAATGAGCACTCAGTGGCTGCACTGATAGGGAACACAGACTTCACAGTTACTCCAGTAAAATCACTAAGGAAAGCGATAAAAAAGCTGTAACTTCATCAACAAACTGCAACAGCAGATGCTGGGGAAGGATGGAAATCTGACTTCCAGAGTATATAATAGGGGTATAAGTTCTAAATAAAAATTATGAGACAGTCAAAGAATTAGAAAAAAAAATAGAAAATTTTGTCCTGTACATAAGAAAATAAACTGTCAGTATGAACTTGCTTTGAAGAAAACCAGATGTTGGACTTACTAGAAAAATATTTTGAATTAAAATTTGTATTACTGTTATAAATATCTTCAAGAAACAAAAGAAAATAATACCCAAAGAATTAGTGCATTTCACCAACAGAAGAGACAGAAAGACGCTCACACAAGTCATAGAGGAAGGTATAAAAGCGTGGAGAGCAGTGATGATTCTGGAGACAGTGTGGGAGGAGGGTGGGAAGTGGGGGAGGGTGAGACGGAGATCAAAGAGAAGAAGAAAGAAGCAAATCTTTTCTTTTTTAGAGTTTTCTGTTATATGGAACATGTGCTCATTGGAGAGACAGAGAGAGATAGAGAGACAGAAAACAAGAATTCATCTCTCTAGGGGATGGTCATGCTGCAATCCCCTTTCTGCCATTCTCAAGATTTTGGGCACACATGCACACACGCCCAGTTTAAGTTTGAAGTTATCGGGTTTGGGACTCGAACTGCAGTACATGGAAGTCTGGTGATGTAACCATTATGAAATCTGCTGGTCCTAAGAAGCAAAACATTTAAGGGACTAAAAATGGAAAGAATTCTGTTTATTATAATGTATATAGTAATGTTTTTTTTTTTTTTTTTGGAGAGGTTTTTTGCTATAGGGTGCGTGCGCTTGCCAGCCAGACAGAGAGAGACAGAGAGACAGAAAGCGAGAAATCACCTCCCAGGGGGGATGGCCACACCGCAATCCCTTCTCCTCTATTCTCCTCTCAGGATCTTGGGCATGCACGCACACGCACCCGGCATGAGTTTTAAGCCACCGGGTCCGGGACGCGAACCGCAGTCGACTATGTGGGAGTTCAGCGACATAGCCATTACGCTAACTGCTGGTCCCTATAGTAATGTTTTTGACCCAACCAGTAAGCAGTGTATTCATGATGGGAAAATTCATTTGTTATGCCGTAATGATAAAAGTGAGTACAAATAATTAATTAATTAATTTTTAAAAAAGAATAAAAGCATCAGAGAGAATTTTGTAGTTGAAAAATGTGATAGGGCCATCCTCATAACTAGTTAACCTGGTTAAGGGAGCCAGATCCCACATGGCCAAGTGCAGTTCAAGTTCCAGCCCTGGGGGCTTGCAAAACACACTAGGCACATGCACATGCATGCCTCAAATCCTGATAAGATGAAGAAATGACGTATAAAGGGAGTATGCTTTCTCCCTCTCTCTCTGACTTTCTTTGTCAAGTGCACACACTCACTGGCCAAAAACAAAACAAAACAAAACAAAAACAAAAAATTAGCACTGGAACCAGCAGTTGGCATAATGGCTATGTTTCTGGACTCTCATGTAGTCGACAATGGTTTGAGTCCTGGACCCAGTGACTTAAACTCACACCGGACATGTGTGCCTGCATGCCCAAGATCCCAAGAGGAGAATGGAGAAGGGATTGTAGCATGGCCACACATCCTGGGGAGTGATTTCTCACTTTCTGTCTCTCTATCTCTCTCTGTCTTTCTGGTGAGTACATGCACCCTATAGCAAAAACCTCTCTGAAAAGGAAAAAGAAAAAGAAAAAGAAAAAACCCTTAGCACAATTTCACAATTGACTTTGTGGTAAAAATAAAGAAAAGAATAAGATAACATAAAGGGTTGAAGACTTAAATATATCTTAGTCTCAATAGAGCAACTGAGATTATGCATTCTAAAAAATAACAATAATGAAGGAAAAGTGATAGGGCTTCAGAAATTTGTATGGCAGCATTAAGTTTTTAAAAATATTTTATTCATTAATTTAACTTAATTTAATTTAAATTTAATTTTATTTTATTTTATTGGCGTTAACTCAAGAGAGACAGATAGAGAGAAAGAAAGTGAGAAAGCAAGCTGCCAGGTCTGGGACTTGAACTGTGGTCAGCCATATCAGGTGCCTTAACCACCAGCCACTTGCTGGCCCTGGCAGCATCAAGTCTTAATGGAAATGCCAAGAGAACAAAAAGGGAATTGGACAAATCATTTTAAAAAAGGTACATGAAGAAGTAATAGATGAAAACTTCTCAAGTGTCATTTAAAGAAGTTAGTCTACACATCCAAAAGCTCAATGAACTCCACATAGGATAAATACAAAAAAATACAGCCATCAATGTTGAACTGTCAAAAGCCCAAAACAGCGCATCTTGAAAATAGCAGGAGATAAATAACTCAAAACATGCAAGGAATTAATAATAAGAGTAGCAACTGATTTCTCATAGTCAATTATGGAAGCTGGAAGACAATTGAATGAAGTATTTCAGTACTGAAACAAAATGACTATTAAATAAGTTCTTTATCCAGCTAAATTCTCCCTCCATAACAAAGGAGAAATTAAGCCATTGTTTTGTATATATAAACATTTAAGAAATATAGAATTTCTCACTAGTAAACATGGACTAACAAAAGATTCTTTCAGAATGAAAGGAAAAGACATTAGCTAATAACTTGCATCTACACTTAGAAATGAAGAATATTGTTAAAGGTAACTGTATAGTTAAATAAGAAACAACAGTATAAATGTATTTTTACTTGCAGTTTTTTTCTTCCCCGGATTTAAAAAAACCAAAATACATAGATAATAATTCTAAATCATGTGAGTGGGTTGGTAGTGTAGAATGATGTAATACATGTATAATCATAGCACAAAAGAGAAGAACGAGACCAAAGACATAGTGGAACAAATTTTTCCATACTACTTAAATAAAGTTGTTAATATGAGCTAGATCATTTTAAGATTTATATTCCCATTATATTCTTATAACTAGTAAGAAAAAAGCTAAATAATGCATAATAAAAGAAACAACTATATTAAACTTATACATGTAACATTAAACAATATATACACAAAAATAAAACCCATAATAGAGGAATAAAGGAGCAAAGGGCTTAAAATATATAGTAACAAACCAGCAAATGGCACACATAAAATTTACCTTCTCTCTGATTACATTAAATGTAAATATATTAAACATGCCAGTCCAAAGGTGGAGATTAATCAAATAAATTTTAAAAATTACCCAGCCATATGATGTCCTAAAAATTTTAAAATGAAACTTCATTCTTTTGATAATTTCAGATTAGTATGTAATTGTTAAGAGCTAACATAAAGAGATCCTATGTAATCTTGCCCACTTTGCTCCAAAAGTCACATCTTAAAACTATTATACAGCAAAAGTACAATCAATATATTGACAATGAAGCAGTCAAAATATGTACTATTTTTATACTGGCCTCGTTACATCTGTGTTGCCATTTAATTCTCTGTGGGTGTATGTGTGTTTTTAATTTGAGAGTCTTCTTTGTTATGGACTATTTGAAAGTCTGTTGTTTTATTTCCAAATGTAAAGAAATTTTCCCAATTTTTTTCTACTGTTGGTTCAGTTGTGATCAGAGAACACACTATTGCTACAATTCTTTTATATTTATTGAGTTTTGTTTCTTTCTCATGATACAGTCTATTGTGGTATATATTCCATGGGAACTTGCAAATGATGTGTATGCTATTCTTTGGCTAAAATTTCTATAAATGTCAGATCTTGTTGGCTGATGGTGTTTTGGAATTCTTCTATATTCTCTTTGATTTTGTCTAACTGTTCTGTCAATGGTTAAAGAGAGATGGAGGAGAATGGAGAAGGGATAGCAGCATGGTCATCCCCACAGCGGGTAATTTCTCCTTTTCTATCTCTGTATCTCTCTGTCTCTTCAGTGAGCACACATACCCTACAACACAAATCTCTCTAAAAATAAATAAATAAGAAAATCTCAAATCAACAACCACATCTTTCTCAATGAGAAACTACATATAAAAGCTAACTGAGCACAAGGGAAGAATAAGGAAAGAAAGAATATTATAGGAAAGAATATTATAGAAAAGAAACAAATTTTAAAAATAGAAAAAATAATTGAGGAAATTAGAAAACCCAAAATTTGGCTCTTCAAAAAGGTTAACAAGTGCACAAAACTTCAGTTATATGGTCAAATAAAGAAATAGAAAGTGGATTTAAATTTAAAAATCAGAGGAAAGTTACACCAGCACTGAATTTACAAAATAAAAAAGGATGTATAAAACAATTGCTAAAATCCCGGGACTGGCAGATGGCATAATGGTTACATAGTTGGACTCCCAAAAGGTCAACCACAGTGTGAGTTCCAGACCTGGCGGCTTGGGAAACTCACACCAGGTACATGTGTATGTGCCCAAAATCCCAAGAAGAGAATGAAGAAGGGATTGTGGCATGGCCATACTCCTCTTGGGGGTTGATTTCTCACTTTCTGTCTCTCTGGTGAGCACTCGTGCCCTATAGCAAAAATCTCTCTCTAATAGTAGTAATAATAATAATGATTAAAATAAAGGAATAAAATCCTTAAGGAATGAATGTAATGAAAAAAATACAAGTCTTGTGCCTTAAAAACCACAAAACATGGCAACAAATTAAAGAAGATTTAAGTAAATGTAGCTACATTCTATATGCATGAATTAGAAAACTTAGTATTATTAGTATGGCAATACTCCAGAAATTAATGTACACTTGGGGAAATCCCTATAAAAATGCCAGCTGCATTTTGCAGAAATGAATAAACTGATTTTAAATTTTGTATGTAAACATAAGAGATCCAGAGAAGCTATACAATATTTTTTTAAGTTTATTTATCCATTCCTTTCCTCAGAGAGAAAGAGTGATAGCACACCCAACAGACATGCTGCAGTACACCCCCCCAATCAACCAGTCCAAACCAGAGGCATGCATGCCTGTGTACTCAGAGAGGTCCTGGGACATGAACCCGGGACCTTCTCCATGCGCGTCCAGTTGCATTCCTTCTGCACCACCATCTGGTCTAAAAAAGTCAAAACAATCTTGATAAGAAAATATGATAATCAAGACTGTGTGATGTTACCCAAGAAAAGACATACAATGTTGGAATAGAATTGAAAGTCTAAAAATGAACTCATTTATAGATCATTGGTTTTTGAGATGCCTTTCAAAACAATAAAATGTGAAATAGTCTTTTGAACAAATGGTGCTGGGAAAGCTGGTTATCTAATCTAAAAGTCATAGTGGACCCCTTCCTCACTCAACACCGAAATGACTTGAAAACGTACTGCAGCCATAAATGTAATAGGTACAACTCTACACCTCTTTAAAGCAGTACAATGAAACCCTTGTGACTTTGGTTTTGACAGTGATGCGGAGATGAGCAAGAGGAAGATCAGCAAAAGCATGAGCAAGAGTCAAACTATTGGACAGATTGGACTTCACTGGACTTCAGCAAACTAAAAAAACTTTTTTGTTCAAAATAATGCCATAAAGAGAATATACAACTTCTAAAACAGGAGGAAAGACTTGCATTTATATATCTGTTAGGAAGCTTAGATGTGGAGTTTATAAAGGATTTTTACAATTTGATATAAAAACATCAATACTCTCATTAAAAATGGCAAAGGAGGGACCAGCAGATGGTGTATTGGTTATGTTGCTGGACTCCCATATGGTTGACTGCAGTTCAAGTCCCAGATCCAGCCACACGCACCCGGCATGAGTTTTAAGCCACCGGGTCCGGGACGCGAACCGCAGTCGACTATGTGGGAGTTCAGCGACATAGCCATTACGCTAACTGCTGGTCCCTATAGTAATGTTTTTGACCCAACCAGTAAGCAGTGTATTCATGATGGGAAAATTCATTTGTTATGCCGTAATGATAAAAGTGAGTACAAATAATTAATTAATTAATTTTTAAAAAAGAATAAAAGCATCAGAGAGAATTTTGTAGTTGAAAAATGTGATAGGGCCATCCTCATAACTAGTTAACCTGGTTAAGGGAGCCAGATCCCACATGGCCAAGTGCAGTTCAAGTTCCAGCCCTGGGGGCTTGCAAAACACACTAGGCACATGCACATGCATGCCTCAAATCCTGATAAGATGAAGAAATGACGTATAAAGGGAGTATGCTTTCTCCCTCTCTCTCTGACTTTCTTTGTCAAGTGCACACACTCACTGGCCAAAAACAAAACAAAACAAAACAAAAACAAAAAATTAGCACTGGAACCAGCAGTTGGCATAATGGCTATGTTTCTGGACTCTCATGTAGTCGACAATGGTTTGAGTCCTGGACCCAGTGACTTAAACTCACACCGGACATGTGTGCCTGCATGCCCAAGATCCCAAGAGGAGAATGGAGAAGGGATTGTAGCATGGCCACACATCCTGGGGAGTGATTTCTCACTTTCTGTCTCTCTATCTCTCTCTGTCTTTCTGGTGAGTACATGCACCCTATAGCAAAAACCTCTCTGAAAAGGAAAAAGAAAAAGAAAAAGAAAAAACCCTTAGCACAATTTCACAATTGACTTTGTGGTAAAAATAAAGAAAAGAATAAGATAACATAAAGGGTTGAAGACTTAAATATATCTTAGTCTCAATAGAGCAACTGAGATTATGCATTCTAAAAAATAACAATAATGAAGGAAAAGTGATAGGGCTTCAGAAATTTGTATGGCAGCATTAAGTTTTTAAAAATATTTTATTCATTAATTTAACTTAATTTAATTTAAATTTAATTTTATTTTATTTTATTGGCGTTAACTCAAGAGAGACAGATAGAGAGAAAGAAAGTGAGAAAGCAAGCTGCCAGGTCTGGGACTTGAACTGTGGTCAGCCATATCAGGTGCCTTAACCACCAGCCACTTGCTGGCCCTGGCAGCATCAAGTCTTAATGGAAATGCCAAGAGAACAAAAAGGGAATTGGACAAATCATTTTAAAAAAGGTACATGAAGAAGTAATAGATGAAAACTTCTCAAGTGTCATTTAAAGAAGTTAGTCTACACATCCAAAAGCTCAATGAACTCCACATAGGATAAATACAAAAAAATACAGCCATCAATGTTGAACTGTCAAAAGCCCAAAACAGCGCATCTTGAAAATAGCAGGAGATAAATAACTCAAAACATGCAAGGAATTAATAATAAGAGTAGCAACTGATTTCTCATAGTCAATTATGGAAGCTGGAAGACAATTGAATGAAGTATTTCAGTACTGAAACAAAATGACTATTAAATAAGTTCTTTATCCAGCTAAATTCTCCCTCCATAACAAAGGAGAAATTAAGCCATTGTTTTGTATATATAAACATTTAAGAAATATAGAATTTCTCACTAGTAAACATGGACTAACAAAAGATTCTTTCAGAATGAAAGGAAAAGACATTAGCTAATAACTTGCATCTACACTTAGAAATGAAGAATATTGTTAAAGGTAACTGTATAGTTAAATAAGAAACAACAGTATAAATGTATTTTTACTTGCAGTTTTTTTCTTCCCCGGATTTAAAAAAACCAAAATACATAGATAATAATTCTAAATCATGTGAGTGGGTTGGTAGTGTAGAATGATGTAATACATGTATAATCATAGCACAAAAGAGAAGAACGAGACCAAAGACATAGTGGAACAAATTTTTCCATACTACTTAAATAAAGTTGTTAATATGAGCTAGATCATTTTAAGATTTATATTCCCATTATATTCTTATAACTAGTAAGAAAATAGCTAAATAATACATAATAAAAGAAACAACTATATTAAACTTATACATGTAACATTAAACAATATATACACAAAAATAAAACCCATAATAGAGGAATAAAGGAGCAAAGGGCTTAAAATATATAGTAACAAACCAGCAAATGGCACACATAAAATTTACCTTCTCTCTGATTACATTAAATGTAAATATATTAAACATGCCAGTCCAAAGGTGGAGATTAATCAAATAAATTTTAAAAATTACCCAGCCATATGATGTCCTAAAAATTTTAAAATGAAACTTCATTCTTTTGATAATTTCAGATTAGTATGTAATTGTTAAGAGCTAACATAAAGAGATCCTATGTAATCTTGCCCACTTTGCTCCAAAAGTCACATCTTAAAACTATTATACAGCAAAAGTACAATCAATATATTGACAATGAAGCAGTCAAAATATGTACTATTTTTATACTGGCCTCGTTACATCTGTGTTGCCATTTAATTCTCTGTGGGTGTATGTGTGTTTTTAATTTGAGAGTCTTCTTTGTTATGGACTATTTGAAAGTCTGTTGTTTTATTTCCAAATGTAAAGAAATTTTCCCAATTTTTTTCTACTGTTGGTTCAGTTGTGATCAGAGAACACACTATTGCTACAATTCTTTTATATTTATTGAGTTTTGTTTCTTTCTCATGATACAGTCTATTGTGGTATATATTCCATGGGAACTTGCAAATGATGTGTATGCTATTCTTTGGCTAAAATTTCTATAAATGTCAGATCTTGTTGGCTGATGGTGTTTTGGAATTCTTCTATATTCTCTTTGATTTTGTCTAACTGTTCTGTCAATGGTTAAAGAGAGATGGAGGAGAATGGAGAAGGGATAGCAGCATGGTCATCCCCACAGCGGGTAATTTCTCCTTTTCTATCTCTGTATCTCTCTGTCTCTTCAGTGAGCACACATACCCTACAACACAAATCTCTCTAAAAATAAATAAATAAGAAAATCTCAAATCAACAACCACATCTTTCTCAATGAGAAACTACATATAAAAGCTAACTGAGCACAAGGGAAGAATAAGGAAAGAAAGAATATTATAGGAAAGAATATTATAGAAAAGAAACAAATTTTAAAAATAGAAAAAATAATTGAGGAAATTAGAAAACCCAAAATTTGGCTCTTCAAAAAGGTTAACAAGTGCACAAAACTTCAGTTATATGGTCAAATAAAGAAATAGAAAGTGGATTTAAATTTAAAAATCAGAGGAAAGTTACACCAGCACTGAATTTACAAAATAAAAAAGGATGTATAAAACAATTGCTAAAATCCCGGGACTGGCAGATGGCATAATGGTTACATAGTTGGACTCCCAAAAGGTCAACCACAGTGTGAGTTCCAGACCTGGCGGCTTGGGAAACTCACACCAGGTACATGTGTATGTGCCCAAAATCCCAAGAAGAGAATGAAGAAGGGATTGTGGCATGGCCATACTCCTCTTGGGGGTTGATTTCTCACTTTCTGTCTCTCTGGTGAGCACTCGTGCCCTATAGCAAAAATCTCTCTCTAATAGTAGTAATAATAATAATGATTAAAATAAAGGAATAAAATCCTTAAGGAATGAATGTAATGAAAAAAATACAAGTCTTGTGCCTTAAAAACCACAAAACATGGCAACAAATTAAAGAAGATTTAAGTAAATGTAGCTACATTCTATATGCATGAATTAGAAAACTTAGTATTATTAGTATGGCAATACTCCAGAAATTAATGTACACTTGGGGAAATCCCTATAAAAATGCCAGCTGCATTTTGCAGAAATGAATAAACTGATTTTAAATTTTGTATGTAAACATAAGAGATCCAGAGAAGCTATACAATATTTTTTTAAGTTTATTTATCCATTCCTTTCCTCAGAGAGAAAGAGTGATAGCACACCCAACAGACATGCTGCAGTACACCCCCCCAATCAACCAGTCCAAACCAGAGGCATGCATGCCTGTGTACTCAGAGAGGTCCTGGGACATGAACCCGGGACCTTCTCCATGCGCGTCCAGTTGCATTCCTTCTGCACCACCATCTGGTCTAAAAAAGTCAAAACAATCTTGATAAGAAAATATGATAATCAAGACTGTGTGATGTTACCCAAGAAAAGACATACAATGTTGGAATAGAATTGAAAGTCTAAAAATGAACTCATTTATAGATCATTGGTTTTTGAGATGCCTTTCAAAACAATAAAATGTGAAATAGTCTTTTGAACAAATGGTGCTGGGAAAGCTGGTTATCTAATCTAAAAGTCATAGTGGACCCCTTCCTCACTCAACACCGAAATGACTTGAAAACGTACTGCAGCCATAAATGTAATAGGTACAACTCTACACCTCTTTAAAGCAGTACAATGAAACCCTTGTGACTTTGGTTTTGACAGTGATGCGGAGATGAGCAAGAGGAAGATCAGCAAAAGCATGAGCAAGAGTCAAACTATTGGACAGATTGGACTTCACTGGACTTCAGCAAACTAAAAAAACTTTTTTGTTCAAAATAATGCCATAAAGAGAATATACAACTTCTAAAACAGGAGGAAAGACTTGCATTTATATATCTGTTAGGAAGCTTAGATGTGGAGTTTATAAAGGATTTTTACAATTTGATATAAAAACATCAATACTCTCATTAAAAATGGCAAAGGAGGGACCAGCAGATGGTGTATGAGTTATGTTGCTGGACTCCCATATGGTTGACTGCAGTTCAAGTCCCAGATCCAGCAAAGTCATGCTGGGCGCATGTGTGTATGCCCGAGACAAGAATGGAGAAGAAGGGATTGTGACATGGCCTTCTTCCCTGGGGGATGATTTCTCACTTTCTTTCTCTCTGACACATGTACATGCCCCATAGCAAAAATCTCTCTTAAAAAAAAAAAAAAGAAAAACAAAAGAACAGAGAGAAGGAAAGAAGAAAGAAAAGAAGGAGAAGAAGAAAGAAGAAGAAAGAAAGAGAGAGGATGAAGAAAGGGCAAGGCATCTGATTGACATTTTCCTAGAGAAGATACTCAAATGGATAATAAGCATGAGAACTGGTACTCAATCATTAGTTCATTAATATGCAAATCAAAATCTCAATAAGATACTATTTCTCACCCTCTAGGATGGTTACTTAAAAGAAAAAAAGTAACAATGATTAGTGAAGATGAAGCTGTCATACTTTGCTAGTGAGAACATAACATATTCTAATTCTTTTAGAAAACAGTTCTGTACATTCTTACAACATGCAACATGTCATCATGTTATAACCCAGCAATTCTGGACAGTATGCACTCCTAGATGCATACTTAAGAGCACGACATCATTGAAGAAACTTGTGCCACGAGGCCCACAGCAGGATTATTTAAATTAAACAAGGAAACAACATGAATGTCTGGCAGATGATGAATGGAAAAAGAAAAAGAGTTATGTCTGTATAAGGGATATTATTCATCAATAAAAGGAAATAAAATACTAATAGAAGCTACAGCATAGATGAACTTTGAAAGCATTAGATCAAGAAAATGAAGATAGTCCTAAAGGATCTCATATTCAAATAGGCAAGTCCACTAAAAAGCAGAGATCAGTGGTGACCAGGAAATGGGGAGAGGGAAAATGGGGAGGGACTTGTAGTGAGAGTGGGATATACCTTTGGAGTGAGAAAAATGTTCTAAAACCCAACAGTGGTAATGGTTGCATAACCGTGACTATACTGAATTCTACTAAACTGCATGTCCGAAACAGCTAAGTTACATAGTATGTTAAGTATATTCTTATAAAACGGTTACAGGACAAGGTGAATGATATATAAACGGTTGTCAAGCCAGGGAACTACGTGCCTATACATTAATATGTGACTAATGACATACGGAGGTTGAAAGCATTATATAAATAATGATGGAGAGGTTTATCTTTTGCCTGATGATTGTCAGATCATGAAGAATATAGAGTTAAATGTGGCCTTAAAGAAAGATTGAGAATCATGGTGTAAGAATTACAGGGAGAGAGAGACATTCAAATCAGAAGTCAGAATGGAAACATGACATTGCTTTTAGTGAAGGAATTGATAATATGTAATTTTCCCTGCATGATTCTGAATTTTTTTATTCTATTTTCACATTCTAGAAGACTTAGTTATTTGTATTTTAATGATCTGCTGAGGGTTGCAGTGAGAAACAAATAAGAAAATGTAAATGACAATTTTATTATTAGGAACACTGAATAATTTTAATTATGTATTCAGTGGATGTAGAAAGTTAAATGTTTCTAAGGATTAATTCCAGTGAAGAAGATAAATTCCAGATATATCTATAATAATACCTGGAATTCAGTTCATACTTTCTTTGAATTGGTAACACTTCCTGCCTCATCTTCTCTGCCTGCCGTTGATACGGCTTCTTGTCTTAGGTGGAAGACCGAATGTCAAAGCCACATACCACCAGGTCCACCCACCTGCCCTGAGTCCTGTCCATACTCTGCCTCCCTCCCGTCACTCTGGACAAATTCTCCATGCTTCTAGTTAAGTCCAGCTGCCTTATATTCACACCAGATCATACACTTCTCTGGTAGTTAGGCTGCAGTCGTCCTTGGACTTGAGCCTTCTGCTATCTCATGCTAGAAATCTACAATGAGTTCTAATTTCTTCTAACTTAGAAAAACATTCTAGGGACCAGCCGATGATGTAATGGTTACATCGTTGGACTCCCACATGGTCGACCCTGGTTCAGACCTGTACCCTGCAGTCTGTAATGGTTACATCGTTGGACTCCCACATGGTCGACCCTGGTTCAGACCTGGACCCTGCATCGTTGGAATGTGTGTGCATGCCCAAGATATTGAGAGGAGAATGGAGGAGTGGCCAGTCCCTCTGAGGGATGATTTCTCACTTTCTGTCTCTCTGTCTCTCTCTGTCTCTCCAGTGAGTGCATGTACCTTATAGCAAAAATCTCTCTAGAAAAGATTGCATGTTTCTGCTACAATAAAGGGGAAAAATAAAAAGACTCTGTCAAAGAGGTGGTGTCTGCAATAACTCTAATTCCTTTCTACCTAGTCTCATGAATTTATTTCTGAGTCTTTTACTTCAGCCTCTTTACAAAAGCTTCTCTTGTGAAGGGTAAACATGACCTCCGTGTTGCTAAATCAGTCGCCAGTTTACAGTCCTGACTTCCCAAGACTCTTGGGCTTTACTTCTCACTTCCTAGGCAGCTTTGGCGCTCCATTCTTGTTGGTTCTTCCCATTGTTCTCACATTTTTATGCCCTGGTACCCCAGGGACAAGTTCTCAGTCCCTCCCTTTACATATTCAGCAACACTTGATTTTTCTCATCCAGATCATGTTTCTGCCTACCTCGTATATGCTTACATATCCTAACTTTTATTTCCAACCCCGATTTTCCCCTTAAATGTACACTAATGCATACTGACCTCTCCTCGGGCCTGTACATCTAATACTCCCAGGCAGAACAGATGCAAAACCAAACCTTGATCTTTCATGGCAAACCTTTTCCCACAATTCCTCCGTTTCTAGAAATGGCAAATCCCTCCTTCCAAGCGCTCTTCTTTATTTGACACCCAACATCTTTCCTTATGGAAGGACTTTGTAACTTATCCTTTCCTTCAACCTTAGTCCCCTAGCCTTCATTCTCGACAGTTGAGCCAACGATCATCGACTTATACCAAGGCTTCTATCGCCTCTGCTCAAAATCCCCCCACAACGTCTCCTGTAACTTAAAGTAAAACTCATAAAAGGCCCCTAGGGCACTGGAACTTCTGGTCTGTGTTCTTTCTTTGACCTCATTTTCCACAGATTTCTCCTTAATTGAGTCTATTCCTGACAAAATAGCCTTTGCTGTCCTCAAACTCTCCTGGAAGGTCTCCACCTCGGCGCCCCTGAAACTGCGGTTCTCCTGCCTGGGGTGTTTCACACGGACACCACGAGGGGGTCACTCCTTTCTAGCCTTCCCGTTTTGCCCACAGGACTATGTGGGCCTTCCCATCCTGCAGTCTTTCACATGCTTTATTTCCTTGACAGTACTTAGTGTGTTCTGACGTATTACAGATACACGACTAATGTACGTGTAAATATAAAAACGTGTTTGTGACCTAATTTCCCCTCTGTTGTCGGAGCATAAGTCACATCAAAGCTTCTTGTCTCCTTCGTTCACTCTTCCATGAGAGGACTTCAAAAGATTGGTGGAAAATAGAATAAAATTGTGAGTTTATTTCAATGCAGAGAATGTTTGAAATTCCTACCTAGTTGTGGGGTTTATTTCATGTTTATTTACTTGTTTCATGAGTCAAAGAGACAAACTAACAAGGCAGAGAGATAGTACCCCAACAAGGTCCCGCTGCTGCAGGCTCTCCCGCAGCTTCCGTCCGGCCCCTGGCACGCACATGCCTCGTATCCTCAGGAAGTTCTCCAGACATGGACTGGCCACCTCCCCATGTGCTCTGCCTCCAGAGCTTTGTGCCACTCTCTGGTCCTACTGAATAATTTGTTTGTAGGGTATGTTTTCCATGAACATTTTGGAAACATCTCTTGTATTTATTGAATGAATTAGTGAATGTTTAATTTCTGAAGACAGTTTGTAGTTAGACATTCATGAAGTTAATGAAGACCAGGAGAGCTTTATTACAAGTTACAGTCGGTAACTGGGTAGAAGCCATCTGTGAGTGTTGTACAGATGGAAATGTAGGGCCAGGGCTCACAAAAAGTTTAGTTCAAGTTTCACAGAAGTGGCTGCTGAAGTCCTGGGAGTGGATGGTGGTCAAAGCTGAGCACTGAGGCGGAGGCACAATTAGCTGACGTTGGAACCAAGGCCTCTTATCCATGTGTCCCCGCTTTCTCTCCTCATCATGCGTAATGTTTCCCGCTTTCCATCTCATCCCCCAGATAAGTTCTAAAAATGTTGGTGTCAGCCACAACAGATTACTGACAAATACTTGGCAAGGTAGGGATGATTGAGAATGTAGATCTTTCCAAATATGCCTGCATTTCTAGAAATTTGGAGTTTTTTTGATAAATAAGACACAATACTCAATTTAATAAAGACATGGTAGAATTACTGATGAGAGGAGTTATCTGGTGCAGTGTTTCCGTCCAGGTGTAGCATTCAGCAATCTCCTCACCAACGGTGAATCGTGTGCTTCTGTTTTGTTTTGCAATAACACCCAGGAAAATCTCACATTTTCCAAACCTTCTCATCCCTTTTCCTAGTGAGTGAACTTAATATGGGCTAACACAGAAAATACTAAAAATCTACATGGGAAATGAGCCAGATAAAGTATGAGGGGTGAGTGGAGGATTTCTAGCATGAGGCGAGGCAAGGGGAAAGCCACCAGTTCATGAATAATGGATCACCAGTGCCACCGAAGAGGGTTATTAAAAAGAAAGCTTCTCAGAAAGGTATGAGGGAGCCAATATGAGCCTTTTGGTGGGAGACTTCAGAGCAGGAGCATAGTTACCTGAGGAGTCTCCGCCGTTCCCTGTGGTCAGTCACCGTTTGTCTCAGGAAACGACGAGACTCCAAAGGTAATGGGGACTCCTGACAGAGCTAGGCCACTTCTGGGTGGCACACGTGTGGATCTACTTTATGCTCTGCCATTCTCCTGTGGCAGACCCGAGGAGACAGTCCTAAGGAGGGTTATTTTATTTACATGGTTTCCTGGTACATGCTGGACATGTCAGCATGTGTGAATTGGTTGGATACATCGTGTTATTGCATTTCCCACTGCCGCGTTCTAGAAACTGCTATACCGTCAGCAGTGTGAACTTCAGTAGTAATCCTGCATCTTTTATTATGAATATGCAATGAGATGGCATTGATTTCATATGCTTTATTACTCTCTAGTTATCCTCCGCGTGATACATTCACCATAGCAACCTCATTAAACACATAAGTCTATTAGTCTTCTCTCCATCCCCTTGAAATTAAAAAAAGAAAAAAGTTTAATGGAAATGTTGATGATACTTCACAAAAATATTTGTGACATCATCTTTCAAAAATCTGTTCTGAGCGTGTCCCATGGTTTTACAGCTCGCCTGACATGCTCTTAGACTTGACAGAACTTTGTTCCTATTTTCATTGTAATGTGTATCATTTCATTGCCACTAGTGGGGGGCTACAAATTTCCTTAAATATCAATGGGAAACACATTTCTTAAAATCCTGAATGAATTAATGATCTCTAGTTGATTTTTATTTTTTTAGTCAATGTTCCATACACGTCATTGAGCAACCAAGTACAATAATTATAATTAACGCATGAATTACTTTTTGGAAGTAAGCCATTTGGCTTCTAGTGTCATAACCATTCATATTCCTTTGTTTCCAGCATTTTATACTCCATTTCCTACAGCAAATAGTAACTTATTCTTGAGAAGACCAAGACGTTTTAAAATGTTTTATAGTTTCTATTTTTCATCTGAAGTATGAATAAGGGAATACACATGCTCTATAAGGTACTCCAAAGTTTCTCTCTATTTACAGAACAGCGTTTTTAATTTGGCAAAGTACATCTCTATCAGGACTGACCGTGGTCGCATGAACAGATCAGGTGTGCCCGTGGTCCTGGTGGGCTGCGGGGCTGGGCGGGTCACACCACGAAGAACACGTACAAGGGGCCTCTGCCCCTCTCTCTCTCTCTCCTACAAAATAAACAAACCTAAAATATACGTATACTTTTTTCAGTGAAATATTCAGCCACTTGCAGATGACCGTCAAGGATGCCACGAGTGCTCTGCTTCACCACTTGTCAGTTAGGTTTTGAAGGGAATCTGCAAGACATGCTATTTATGAACCAAAAGCGTCTACGTTAAAGTTCTTCATCAAATCTCATTGGTGCTGGATAAGTTTATTGCAACTTGAAAAAAATAACGTCTACCTTTTAACAATTTTCGAAAAGAGATGGACTTTTCCTTGGCTGACCTAGTTCTCTTTCCCCTCCAGGAGCTGGAATTTTCCAATCTGTTTGCCGTCCTTCACTGCATCCACTCGTTCTTCGCCGCCAAAGTCGCCTGCTTGGACCCTCTGTTTCTAGGCGGCCAGGCCACCGCGCCCGCCGCCGCCGGCTCCGCTGGGACAAGCAAGGCCAAGTACCCAGCCTGACCTGCTGCCCGAGCTCACACTGACTGTGGTCGGCCAGCCAGGAGAGACGTGGCCATTGCAGACCCCGAGACCACCCTTCACCACTCAGCCGTGGAGCAAAGCCGAAATGCCAGCAGTTACAGCGGAGGTCACATGGCAGGGCAAACACAGTTCCCGGAAGGCATCGGTGAACGCCCCCGAGGGGAAGGAACAGCTTGCCCTCCGCGGCTGCTCTGTACCGGTATACCGCTTCACCAAACGGAGACCCAAGGCTGGATGACTTCAAGAAGTATGTAAATGATATAAAAATGTAAGCTACCTATAAATAAAAAATCCAGTTAAATGGTTATTTCTGTATTCTAGATTATTTTGTATGACAACATATGTTGGCCAGACCATGAACTGATGCCCAATCATTATATTATGAATGACATAAAAGACATAAAAACATGGGCAGCGAGGAGCATGCAAAAAATCTCATCAAAGAAAGAAGCACTTTAATTTGCTGATGTGAATTTCCTCCTTGAATTCTCACTCCAGGATTCGATGCTGGCACGTCAGTGTTACCTGATCGTAGAATATTCCTAAGAACTGCAGAGGGGTAATTACATTGGCCCACAGTAGACACCTTGCGAAATGGACCTTCCCCCTGGGATCACACTTACTAAGATGCTTTATTAACTGCCAGTGTCACCAAATATGCCAAAAACGTATTAATTTAAGTATGAATAATGGAAATATTCATGAACCTCTTGTTCTTTCATTTTAAAGAGATTTATATTTTACCTAATGGGATTTATTATCAAATTAAACTTTCATAAATTTTCAGTGACCCCACAAGTTTTTGTAGAGAGAATACTATCAACAAATCTGATGCGAGAAATAATTCTTTGTAATTGTAACTCTAACAGTTACCTGTGAAATGAGCTGTCCCTGTAAACAGTCAAAAAGCTATTATTTATGTTAGCTGAGCAACATATTTTCATTTCAGTGATATTTTTATGAAAAAATAATGTGAGGTTTGAAAATAAAAGTTAAAATCTGTATCTCGCCATATCATGAAAAGTGATTAAGGAATGCCAAACCACGCGCGTTCTTTAAGCATCTCATCTTAAGAACGTAAATGTGAAGGGGCCGGAAGGCGAAAGCTCTGAGGATTTGCCAGAAGACTCAATCCAGACAATATGTCACTCCTGCATTATATAGAAGACATTCTCAATCCTTCCTACAACTTCACTGCTTCTCAACCAGCAGCTGTCTATTAAAAGAAAAAAAACTTACCTTTTCTTCACACATCTGCTCCCAACTAAAGCAAACATTAGTTGTTTCCTTGTGAAGATAACCAAGCAGTTATAACCATTAAAGTGCTTTTTTATTTATCTTTGTTTTTGTTTCTTTAAAAAAAAAAATTACCAGGACCAGCAGTTACCGTAATGGCTATGTCGCTGGACTCCCATGCAGTCGACCGCGGTTCGCGTCCCGGACCGGTGGCTTAAAACTCACGCCGGGCGCGTGTGCAGGCGTGCCCAAGATCCCGAGAGGAGAATGGAGGAGAGGGGATTGCGGAGTGGCCATCCCCCCTGGGGGTGATTTCTCACTTTCTGTCTCTCTGTCTGGCAAGCGCATACACCCTATAGCAAAAAACCTCTCAAAAAAGAAAAAAAAAATTACCAGAAATCCCGCATGCTCACAAGGGACAGAGAGAGAGAGAGAGAGAGAGAGAGAGAGAGAAGTGAGAAAACTCCCTCATCAGGAGCCGCAAGCCTTTCTCCTCCATTTCTCCCATCTTTCAGGATTTTGATCACACTTGTGCACGCACTCAGTGTATTTCTCGTTTCCAGGTCTGGGAATCAAACTGCACAATTGGCCGTGTGGGATCTAGCTGTCTTAACCACCATGCCAGGGCTAGTCCTGAATCTTCTATTTAAAGAAGAAGGAAATCAGATTATTTGTGTAAAAATTAAACATTCATTAAATTAAAATATTAACTTCAAATTTTTTCCACTGCCATTATGAATTATGAGTTCACTTGCATCCAGTTAATTCTTAAGTATATTAAATGCAAAAGAAAAAGTGAAGGTTTATAATTGTACTTGGGAAAGTATTACATTGGCTCTAAGATACCTTCTCAAAAGAACTGTGGAAAATTGGACCATAAGCAGTTCGAATTAATTGAATTTGATCATGAAATCAAATATATATTCATAACTAGGGTAGCTGTTGGACTGAGTGCTCTCTGTGTTGACTGGACGTGGAGTCGTTCTAAAACTAGAAGCCCACCAGAAGGGAGCTCCAGCAGGCCCAGTCAGGACCCTTCTGAACTAGCGCAGGACAAGCCAGGAGGTGGCCGCTGCAGGCTGCACGCCGTGGTCAGTGGTGGACCACGAACCTCTGCTGTGGCTGAGGTTGAATCTCAGTGTGCCCCATACCAGGGCAGGCTCACAGTGTGATGATCTGGTCTCCAGGTAGTGTGACATGGCCAGTGACCTGGAAGGAATGCAATAAAAGGTTTGCAACTACATCCGTGTTACAGAAGCATTAAAAATGAGTCAAATTTTATAAATGATCCTTTTGAAAATTCTAAACCCGGATTGATTAAATTTCCTCTTTGTTATATTGTAAAAATCTAGCCTATACTCATGTATGTGATGAAGGAAAAAGTGCACAACTGGATATGTGTGAGCATATATCTGCTTGTAGAACACACACATATGTGTGTATACGTACATATACATATCATGAAATGCTGATCATACATTGTATCAAAATACGTTTGTGCACATACACTTAATGTACCTTCAATTATGTTACAAATTGTAGTTTGAATTGAAACTTATGACAATACCATTATTGTGACTATTTTTAACACATCGATTTAAAAAAAAATTTAAACCAAGCCTCAATTGTTATTTAAGTGACTAGAACAGCTACCAATTAGGATACTACTACTCAGATTTCCATCAGTTTAACATGTAGTATTTATTATTTTTTTTAGTGTGATGATTAACCATTTGTTATTACTTAGACTACTCGAATGAGATTGTTTAGAAAAGAACAAAAATACTCATGAATTTTCATTTCTCACGTCAGTTAAGTTTAGATGCCTGAGTTTTCATCCAGCCCTAAGTTGTACACGGAGCACAATTCAACAGCAGAATGCTCAGTTTTGTGTTGATCCAGTGCCTTGGCGTGTGTGTGTGTGTGTGTGTGTGTGTGCGTGTGTGACCATTGGTGGTTCTGGAACAGTGTATGCAGTACCAGCTTAAAGGAGAACACTGTAGGTATTTAGGTCAGAGAGAGGAGATCACACCATTGGAAAACTCTAACCTGTTGCTTCAATACCTTTTGCCTGATAAAGGAGAACGATTCACTTAAACTGAAGAGTGTGAAAGCGGGGCATTTCTAATTGTTCTGTCGCACACGAACTGACTGCAGAAACACTTCGGTAGCCAATGCGAGTAGCGCGTGTCCTCCATCGCTTCCTCTCTCACATTCGTTTCCGGAGGAGGACAATCAGCAGACCCTTTCTTGCCCACATTTTAGGCAAGAACTAACCTATAGTTCAAAACCTTCCCTCACACAACTGTCATTGAAGAGCAAGAAAAAAAGCAATGACTTGGAAATAAATGCCAAGTCAATATTAGCCATGCAAGCAGAGAAATTTTCCTTCAGGTTCATTAGCTTACAGGTCAGCTTTTTCCTCATTTACACGACAAAGCTTTTCCATCAACTTTGTCTACATGGAATTCCGGACTTAGGAGAAGCTTGATATATTACTGAGGAAAAGTGATCATCCGAACAATGATTTAGAATTACTGCTAGAAGTCAGCAGTGTGGAGAAGCTTTAAAACACAAGGATGATCTTGTGCCTAACTTGGCAAGGTAAGTGTCGATGCTCCGATATGAATGCCGACGTGTTGCTGTGGTTAGCCATGAGCACTGCTACACTCCCCAGCTCTCCTTAGAGAATCGCTGTACCCATCCCTCCACAACTGCTGGTTCCGAGCTGTCTCATTCCTTACTACTTTAAAGACACCATGCCACTTCTTTGCACATTTGAATTTGCTTTTAAAGGTAAATAAAATATTATAAATGTTATATATTTTATACATATTAAAATGCAATGAGAATATCAGAAATATCAAGTGTAAATATATTTATTTCATTTTTAATTGTTTTGGTGGATGTTTGTAAAATGTAAATTGATATTTGTGACAGAAGCTTGTCACTTCATTCTTTCAGTTCATTAATGTACTACTAATACGGCTGTACCTTTTCTAACGAAGCATACTAGAAAATAAAAAGAAATACTTTTTATTAAGTGTGTGTTTTCACTTCTTTGGACTTAATTTATAAGTTGCATATCTGTTTTAAATATCAGCCTTGAAAACTTAACTACAATGAAAAGTATTACGGCTGTCTACGATGAAGTACGTGCTATGTGTGACATTAGGTGTGTCTGGTTCATGGACATTTAGTAAGACTAAATATTTGACCCCTAACAGGCTGCAAAGATTGAAGAAAAAATGTTATTGGCCCAATTGCTTAATAAATGAGTTGGAACTTACTTTTTAAGAATGATTCATTTATTGAATTCCATTTTTAATTATTATTTTTTAAATTAGACCAGAAAGAGACAGAGAGAGGAAGAGAAAGTGAGAAAGCGAGCCACCAGGTCCAGGACTTGAACTGCGGTCAGCTGTGTGGGAGTCTAGCACCTTTAACACCATGCCACCTACCAGCCTCGAGTCAGAACTTTCTAAAGCGTGACCACTGGCATGTTTCTTATGTTCCGCTGAGTGGATCTGAGAGCACTGGACTGAGAGGGCATCATTATCTGGTCATCTGTCATTGAGAAGTGATTTGACGCTTTATGTCAGACAGGAGCACAACCATCTTACAAGTAATTACAGTGTCATACAAGTGAGTGATCATCGAAATTATTTTAGAATAATTCTCATACTTATATCATTCTACATAGTTGTGAAATGAATTTTTTTACCTCCTCTCATTTTTTTAAACTCTATTGAAGCGATAATCCATGCTCATGAGAGGTAATTTAAATAATTAGAAAGAATACAAGGAAAACAAATAGGTATCATATTAAATCTCACCACCATGAAAATAAACATAATTCATTTTAGATGAACATTGCTCTGTTCCTACATCTTTGATACAGAGGGAAATACAACATGGAGGACAAAACTAGAAACAAAAGAGAGAAAGAGTTTTTATCATGGACTCCCACGTGGCAGAAAACAGTTCAAACCCCAGGCCCAGGAGACTGAAAGTCACACCAGAACACTGTTTAACCAGCTTTCACAACTGCTAAGTTCGAGTCCCTGTACTGAATGCCTCCATAGATGTCGATAAAATCTCCCTGTGGTGTTGCAAAAACGTGCAAGTCTTGTTTGTTACTGCTGCAAAATGTCTATGAAAACAGGTATCATCAAGGAGCCTTAATAATTCAACTCAGGGAATTTTAATGTAAGGGAAGGGGGCCAGTGGGTGGTGTGACATGGAGGATTCCGCATGACCAACTCCAGTTCAAGTCCTGGACCCTGCAGCTTGAAAAACATGGGGCACATGCGAGTTTGTGCCCAAAATCCCTAGAGGAGAATAAAGAGAAGGCATAGCAGGGTGGCCATCCCCCCAGGGGGTGATTTCTCTTTCTTTCTCTGTCTCTCTGGCAAACGCATGTGCCTTATAGTAAAAGTTAAAAAATAAAAAGTCAGACGTCTGGATTGTGGTCCATTTCCCACATGTGAAAATCAGGGGGAGGACGCCATCACAGTGCTGTGATCTAAGCTCCGACCTTATTCAGACGGCCCCAGTTTTTACGACACTCACAATCTGCATCGTGCAGTGGCTCTGACAGGCAGGTTTCATGTCGTCACCGCCACAGCGAGGATTGGAAAAGTGCCGTCATCACAAAGTCACTCTCTTATGAGACCCCTTTTTAGTCCTGTACTCCACCCTGCTAGTCCTGGCAACCCCTGACCTACCCCTGTCACGGCAGGGTGGTCCTTCTGTAACTGTTACACCCCGAATCATACAGTTCGTTCCATTTATGAAACGAATCTTCTCGTTCAGCGCAAAGCCCTGGAGATCTGTCCAAGTCACTGCATGTATCAATGCCTTGCCCCTGTCACTGCCATGTTTGGGATGAGTATCCCTTATCCACAATGCTAGAGACCAGTCTTTCAAATTTTGGATTTTTCAAGTTTGGAATATTTGCACATACATAAGGAGCTGTCATGGGGACAGGAACTACATAAAAATGTGAAATCTATTTATGTTTCACACGCACATATGCACGTGACTGGGACTGTGACCGATCACGTGAAGTCAGGGGTGGGACTTCTCCACTTGTGGATCACATCGGCACTCAAAAAGCTTCTGAGTTTAGAGCACTTCAGATGTTTGAATGAAGGATGCTCAACCTGTAGCATTACGTGGTTACAACAGTTTCTCTTTCATGCATTAAACGTTTGAATTGCTTCCAGTTTGGAGCTGCTACCAATACAGACGGCACGAACAGTTGTGGATCCATGCTTGTGTGAACATGGGTTTCCGTGTTTGGGCATAAATGCCTAGCAGCCAGTTTCTGAGAAGGCAGCCGGGAGGTTTGCTGGTCACACGTCCATCCTTTAGCTGGTAAGGAGCTTAGGAGGCCTAATGGGTTTAAACGGTTGTTTCTCAGAGCACAGAACACAGCACGTTTCGTTATCTTCTTTGTGCACCATTTCCCATGAGAGCCAAACAAGCTCGGGTCCAGGAAGCTGCTCTTTACCTGGGTCTGTGCCGAGCCAGGAGTGCAGAAATCCCCACGTGCGTGAGAACTGCTCTAGAGCTTATGGCCTCAGGAGACGGGCATCTTCTTTACTCTTGATGTGAGCAGATCTGTTCTGGGGAGCAGAGGAAGAGGTCATTATCTTTACTGTCCTAGAATGTCTCTGGGGAGGGCAAGTTCTCTACCCTAGTGATGAAAGCAATGCATCCCTGGCTTCAAAGCCTGCAAGCTGTGCACTAGTGTTTGCTCAAGGATGCACAGAAATCTTGGGGAAAATAGTCCACACCATCAAATGTGTGGAAATGGCATTGAGAGTCGGTTCACAGCCACTAGACACATAGCCAACTGCTCTATTATATGACAAATTCCCCACTGTAAGAACTGACCATGTATTTT
Organism: Tupaia belangeri chinensis; assembly: GCF_000334495.1. Lineage (NCBI taxonomy): Eukaryota > Metazoa > Chordata > Mammalia > Scandentia > Tupaiidae > Tupaia > Tupaia belangeri. The sequence goes on along the minus strand of NW_006159461.1, from coordinate 2,860,297 downwards.
CCAGAGAGGCTGTAATATGATCGTTCCTGCAGCAATTCATGAAGTAGCCCTCCCTTTGTCCTTCATCCTGTCACTCAATATCTGGTATGCATTTCAGTCATTTTGTTAGCTATGTGGCGGTGTATTTTTTTATTTCCATCATGAAATTAACTTGCATTCCCTGAATGGAAAATTATGTTGAAGGCATTTATAAATGCTATTGTTCACAAGTATATTCTCCTTTCAAAAGAGGCTGCTTAAGTCTTTCACCTATATTCTGATTGAATTTTTGGCATCTGTTGAGTTGAGAGAATGACATATTCTAGGGAAAAAATCCTGACTCAGCGCGTGTTTCTGAACATCTCTGCCGGGCTATAGACTCTGCCTTTTAATTCTCTCACCAGAATTTTGTGCATACTGTATGCTTTTAACTTTGCTAAATTCCACTTTATTGATTTTTCTTTGTGGGTTTTATTTATATTTATGTATTTGTATATGTACGTACACTGTGTAGGCATCTATGCATTGTCACCTTTTATGAAATAATTATAGATCCACAGGAAGTTGGGAAGATAGTACACAGAGCTCCCTGGTATGCACCCTCAGCATTCGACCAGGGTGAGCCAGCAGGTGGCATGGAGGTTAAGGCACTGGATACCACGTGGCCGACTCTGCAGTTAGAGCCCCAGACCTGGCGGCTTGAGAATCATGCTGGGCACATGTGCATGGATGTCCAGAATCCCATGAGAAGTCTGGGCAAAGGATTGTGGTATGGCCATCATCTCTCCTCTCTGGGATGGGGGTAATTTCTCACTTTCTCTCTCTCTGGCAGGTGCATATCCCCTATAGCAAAACTTAAAAAAAAATGCTACCATGATTACAGTTTAAATACTTACATGTAAGTGCACACCTAACAAACTGACATTAGTAGACAGGGTATCTACAGCTCTAACACTTTTTTTTAGAGATTCGTGCTATGGAGCATGTGCACTCCCAGAGGGACAGAAAGTGAGAAATCACCTCCCCCTCCCCAGGTGGTATGCCCACATCACAGTTCTTTCTCCTCCATTCTCCTCTTGGGACTTTCGGCATACATGCACATGTGCCTGGTGTGAGTTTTAAGCCACTGGGTCCAGGGCTCAAAGCATGATCAACTGCGTGGGAATCCAGCAGCACAACTCTCAGACCATCTGCTGGTCCCCAGCTCTAACACGTTTTATCACATCAGTGAGTTTAATACTGCGCTCAATACCCAGGACTGGTCATCACCACAAAGAGCTCCTCCTTCCTCGTCACGTGGCCTTCTATGCCAAACCTAATTTATGCTGATGTGTACATTCTTATGTCTTTATAATTTTGTCACATTGTAAAACAATTTTCTTATTCCTTCAATGAAACAGGGAGAGAGTCACCCCCAGTAGGCCTAGGGCTGTGCTCTCCGCTCAGGCTCAGTCAGCCTGGATCACAGGTCACATGCGTGCACAGGGAGACCTCGGGACACAGACGGGAGACCTTGTCATTTACAGAATGCGATGTAAGTGAAATTGTGCACACGGTGACCTATTTACATTGACTTTTGGAGGCAGTAGGTACTGTGGTGGTTAAGGTGCTAGACTCCTCAGTGACTGACCACAGTTCGAATCCCAGAACTGCTGGCTTGAAATCACTCAGGATGTGTATTCACATGCCCCAAATCCTGAGAGGAGAGTGGGGGAGAAAGAATTATAGTGTAGCCATCCACTCGGGTGATTTCTCATTTTCTCTCTCTCTATCTCTTTTTGGCAAGAACATGTGCTCTATGGCAAACACCTAAAATAAAATAAAATAAAATTGACTTTTAACAAATAGCCTTATAATTTTAGAGTGGTTTTGGAATTGTAAAAATTCGTGGCCCTAGTCCAGAGTTTTCATATAGTCCTGCTATTATATAATGGCAGTTTGTATTTCTGCTATTATAACTTAAGTATAGTGCATCTGTCATAGTTAATGGACCAAAACTGATATATTATTATTATTAACTAGAATCAGAATAGGCGGATTTTCTTAGTTTTCGCCTAATGTCTATTTTCATTTTCATAATTCCACCCAAATGCCCCATTACATTTTACCATCATGATTCTCCATTCTCCTCTTGGCCATGACAGCTTCTCAGACTTGGCTTCCTTCACGACCTTGACTGCTTTGAAAAGTACCGTTTGGGCCAGCTGGAGGGATGGTGGTTGAGGTGACTGGAACTCACACGGCTCACTGCGTGGTTCAAATCCTCGACCTGGAGTCGACCCGGTGGCTTAAAACTCACGCCGGGCACATGTGTGTGCGTGCCCAAGATCCCAAGAGGAGAATGGAGCAGGGATGGGGATGTGACCATCCCTCATGGGCGGTGCTTTCTTATTTTCCCTTTCTCTCTTTAAATCTCTCTTTGTCTCTGTCTCTATGGTGAAGAGATGGACCCTTTAGCAAAAGAAAGAGACAGAAAAAAGTAAGAGAGAAGAAAAAGACAAAAGAGAGAGAGAGGAAGGAAGGAAGGGAACCCTTTAGCAAAAGAAAGAAACAAAGGG
>NW_006159461.1:2852685-2857722 GCF_000334495.1 Tupaia belangeri chinensis | reverse complement strand
AGAAAAGCCGTGCTCAGCTTGCGTGTAGGCTGCCGCTCTGCGTGACTATTTGGTGCATTGCTGCTGCTGAGGTTGTGACGTGCTCTGGGGAGAAGGGTCACACGGGCGAAGTGCCACGCAGCACAACTCTCAGACCATCTGCTGGTCCCCAGCTCTAACACGTTTTATCACATCAGTGAGTTTAATACTGCGCTCAATACCCAGGACTGGTCATCACCACAAAGAGCTCCTCCTTCCTCGTCACGTGGCCTTCTATGCCAAACCTAATTTATGCTGATGTGTACATTCTTATGTCTTTATAATTTTGTCACATTGTAAAACAATTTTCTTATTCCTTCAATGAAACAGGGAGAGAGTCACCCCCAGTAGGCCTAGGGCTGTGCTCTCCGCTCAGGCTCAGTCAGCCTGGATCACAGGTCACATGCGTGCACAGGGAGACCTCGGGACACAGACGGGAGACCTTGTCATTTACAGAATGCGATGTAAGTGAAATTGTGCACACGGTGACCTATTTACATTGACTTTTGGAGGCAGTAGGTACTGTGGTGGTTAAGGTGCTAGACTCCTCAGTGACTGACCACAGTTCGAATCCCAGAACTGCTGGCTTGAAATCACTCAGGATGTGTATTCACATGCCCCAAATCCTGAGAGGAGAGTGGGGGAGAAAGAATTATAGTGTAGCCATCCACTCGGGTGATTTCTCATTTTCTCTCTCTCTATCTCTTTTTGGCAAGAACATGTGCTCTATGGCAAACACCTAAAATAAAATAAAATAAAATTGACTTTTAACAAATAGCCTTATAATTTTAGAGTGGTTTTGGAATTGTAAAAATTCGTGGCCCTAGTCCAGAGTTTTCATATAGTCCTGCTATTATATAATGGCAGTTTGTATTTCTGCTATTATAACTTAAGTATAGTGCATCTGTCATAGTTAATGGACCAAAACTGATATATTATTATTATTAACTAGAATCAGAATAGGCGGATTTTCTTAGTTTTCGCCTAATGTCTATTTTCATTTTCATAATTCCACCCAAATGCCCCATTACATTTTACCATCATGATTCTCCATTCTCCTCTTGGCCATGACAGCTTCTCAGACTTTGCTTCCTTCACGACCTTGACTGCTTTGAAAAGTACCGTTTGGGCCAGCTGGAGGGATGGTGGTTGAGGTGACTGGAACTCACACGGCTCACTGCGTGGTTCAAATCCTCGACCTGGAGTCTTGAAAACACGTGGGTGCATGTGCATGCGTGCCCAAATCCTGAAAGGAGAGATGGAGAAGGGATGGGGATGTGACCATCCCTCATGGGCGGTGCTTTCTTATTTTCCCTTTCTCTCTTTAAATCTCTCTTTGTCTCTGTCTCTATGGTGAAGATATGGACCCTTTAGCAAAAGAAAGAGACAGAAAAAAGTAAGAGAGAAGAAAAAGACAAAAGAGAGAGAGAGAGAGAGGAAGGAAGGAAGGGAACCCTTTAGCAAAAGATTTTTTTGGAAAGAGAGCGAGAGGAAGGAAGGGCGAACAGAGGAAAGGAAAGAGAAAAGCCGTGGTCAGCTTTCGTGTAGGCTGCCGCTCTGCGTGACTATTTGGTGCATTGCTGCTGCTGAGGTTGTGACGTGCTCTGGGGAGAAGGGTCACACGGGCGAAGTGCCACGTTTTTGCATCATATAGACAGTGAGTACCAGCAACAACATCATCGATATTGGTGTTGATAACCTGGCCAAACCTGAGAAGTGTCTCTGCCTGCCTCTCGCCTTTTCCACATCATGCTCTTTGGAGGTCACTATGCATAGCCCAACCTAATGAAGATTACACACACTATTTGGAATTGTTTTGCATGGTAGCATTGTATTTCTCTCATATACATTTATTTATTCAATAATGTATTTATATTAGTATGAACTTACGAATATTTATTTTATACTTAGTGTCATAAAGTGACTGTATTTTGTTTGTTTTTCAAATGATATCAGTTTGGGCCATTGGGAGCTTATTCAGTGGGGACCTGTGTCCCTTTGACATAACACATCGTAGTGAGTTTTTAAGCACTTCATTGTTTGCTGGCTCTACAAAATACCCCAGCACTCTTATAAATTATTTTCTGTACCAATCCTAAAATTACTTGCCCAAGAAGTTTTAGCCCCTTCCATTGGAGAATGGTAGGAGCGGAGTCTGCATGCGAGAGGTGTGCTGTCTCCACGCGAGAGGTGTGCTGTCTCCACAGTTAGCTTATGGAGGACTTTACAATTCAAGTTTGTTCTTGGAAGGAAACGTAGAGTTGGGGCTTGCCTTTTAATTTTTAGTCCACTATGACAATTTTGGAACTTTGGGATTCTTTGATTTTTTTTGAAGTGGTATATCTAGACCATTTACATTCAAAGTGATTATTGATACAGGCGAATTAACACCACCAATGTTCAGAACTTTTCCATCTATTGTTTCTGGTTTTTTTGTTGTTGTTGTTGTTTTCCTATTTCTCTGTGTACTTACTTAAAGTGAGTGTTTTATAAGACTCTATCACCTCCCTTAACGTGCCATCTATAATGTCTTGGAAGAGATTTAACTGGTTGCCTGAGAACTCACAGTATAGACTTTTAATAAATTTTAGTCCACCTTTAAATAAAACTATACCACTTTACAAATAGTCCTGGTGCCCTATAAGAGAATATTGTCCTTTCTCCTTCTCATTCCTTACGATATTTCTGTCATTAAGTTAATTTATAAATATGTTCTAAACATACAAAATGTTGTTACTATTATTACTTTAAGCACATATACTTTAGAACATTTTATTTTTAAGTTTTTGCTACATGGTATGTGTGTGTGCTAGAGACAGAGAGAGGACAGGATAGGGAAAGTGAGAAATTACCCCCAAAGGGGATGACCACACTGAAATCCCTTTTCCATTTTCCTCTCGGGATTTTGGGCATGCACACATATGTGTCTAATGTGATTTTCAAGCTGCAGGCCTACGACTTGAAGCACACAGCTGAGCATCTGGAATTTAACACTTCACCCTCCATGCTACCTGCTTTCCCCTATCTTAGATCATTTAAAAATCAGGAAATATGGGGCCATAGCCTGGTGGTTATGAGGGTCAGATCCCACATGGCTGACTGAAGTTCAAATCTTGGTCCCAATGGCCAGAAAAACCCATCAGGCACATGTGTGTCTACGCCGTAAATCCCAACAGGATGGAGAAATGGAGGAGACAGGATTGCGGTACGACCACATCCCATTGTGGGGGGCGGTCTCTTCCTCTTCTGCTATGTCTCTCTGACAAGCTCACACTCCCTCTAGCAATTAAAAAACTGAAAGGAAAATTATTTTATTTATCTTTATTTATCCTTTCTCTACCACTTTTATGTCTTTAGGTAGATCTTGGTTTCTAAATGTTTCTGTTTCTTGTTTGTTTGTTTGTTTTTACTCCTGTAAGGATTCTGTTTCTCTTTCCTGAGCATATATTCTGGCAATGAATTTTGTGAGTTATGTTTGTCTTTATAATTGAAAGATACTTTCGCTGGACACGACATTTTAGGTTAGTTTTGATAGACAGTGCCTGTACACATGCATGTTTGAGAGAAAGAAAAGGAGGGAGAGAGAGAGAGAGATGAAAGAACTGTCACCGGGGTCTGGTCATTCCACGATGCCCTTCCAGCAGCCCTCCCAGCTGCTCAGGGGCCCGTTGCCCACACATGGTGTTTACACTGATGTTTTCAGGTCCACCGGAGCTGCTGGGCCACGACACGGCTTTCGGCACTGCAGCCCAGCATGCCACGCACTGCACCCCCAGCCGGGAACTTCGTGCGTTCTGCTTCTTCGTTTTTCTTCTTCAAAACTTTTAACAATTTGCCCCTTCTCTTCCTCTTGCATGATTTCTGAAGAGAATTTTGATATGTTTCTTATCTTGCTCTTCCATAAATAATCTATTTCCTTTCTCTGGCTATGGTCAAGATTTTTTCATTGTCTTTAATTTTTCATTCTGCCTAGAACATGATATGCTTATGTGTGGATTATGGAATCATATCTTGCATGATACTTTCTGAGAATCCCAGATCTGTGGCTTGATGCCTGTCATTAATTTGAAAGTCACTTGGTGTGAATATTTTATGTTTGGTTCTGCTCCACTTTCTCCCTTTTTGGTATTCCAACTAGGTGGAACTAGGTGAACAATACAACTTTAAGGGACATAAAAATAGAAAATTATCTTTTGATGATCATGTGTACCCTTTAACTGGATAATATACATATATATTATATATTATAAATGTATGCATGCAGGGAAAATTCATTGTGCAAGATATATATATATATATATATATATATATATACACACACACACACATATATATATACATATGTATATATATATACACACATATACATATATATGTGTGTATATATATATATACATACACACAGTGATATAATGTCTACAATTTTTTTCAAAGATCAAAAAATAAAGAATGATAAGTGCTGGCAAGGCTGTGGAGAAAAGGAAATTCTCCTACACTGTTGGTAGAAATGTAAATTGATTCAGTCACTGTGGAAAACAATGTGAAGGTTCTTCAAAGAACTACAAGTAGAGCTACCATATAATCCAGCAATTCCACTCCTGGATATCTACCTAAATTATAGGAATATACTTGGGACCAGCAGGTGGCATGGTACTTAAGGGGCTGGACTACCAGGTGGCTGACTACAGCTGGAGTCCTGGACCCAGAGGCTTGAAAGGGCGTGTGTGCCCAAAATCCTGAGAAGATAATGGAGGGAAGGGGACTGTGACTTGGCCATCTCCTCTGTGCAGGTGGGGAGGGGTCATTTCTCTCTTTTTGTCTCTATGGCGAGTGCATGCACTCTATAGCACAAATCTCTCTTAAAAATAAACAAACAGGGACCAGCAGTTAGTGTAATGGCTATGTCACTGGACTCCCATGTAGTTGACTGTGGTTCGAGTCCTGGACCTGGTAGCTTAAACTCACGCCGGGCATGTGTGCATGCGTGCCCAAGATCCTGAGAGGAGAATGGAAGAGAAG
>NW_006159461.1:2845539-2851292 GCF_000334495.1 Tupaia belangeri chinensis | reverse complement strand
AGGAAAATTATTTTATTTATCTTTATTTATCCTTTCTCTACCACTTTTATGTCTTTAGGTAGATCTTGGTTTCTAAATGTTTCTGTTTCTTGTTTGTTTGTTTGTTTTTACTCCTGTAAGGATTCTGTTTCTCTTTCCTGAGCATATATTCTGGCAATGAATTTTGTGAGTTATGTTTGTCTTTATAATTGAAAGATACTTTCGCTGGACACGACATTTTAGGTTAGTTTTGATAGACAGTGCCTGTACACATGCATGTTTGAGAGAAAGAAAAGGAGGGAGAGAGAGAGAGAGATGAAAGAACTGTCACCGGGGTCTGGTCATTCCACGATGCCCTTCCAGCAGCCCTCCCAGCTGCTCAGGGGCCCGTTGCCCACACATGGTGTTTACACTGATGTTTTCAGGTCCACCGGAGCTGCTGGGCCACGACACGGCTTTCAGCACTGCAGCCCAGCATGCCACGCACTGCACCCCCAGCCGGGAACTTCGTGCGTTCTGCTTCTTCGTTTTTCTTCTTCAAAACTTTTAACAATTTGCCCCTTCTCTTCCTCTTGCATGATTTCTGAAGAGAATTTTGATATGTTTCTTATCTTGCTCTTCCATAAATAATCTATTTCCTTTCTCTGGCTATGGTCAAGATTTTTTCATTGTCTTTAATTTTTCATTCTGCCTAGAACATGATATGCTTATGTGTGGATTATGGAATCATATCTTGCATGATACTTTCTGAGAATCCCAGATCTGTGGCTTGATGCCTGTCATTAATTTGAAAGTCACTTGGTGTGAATATTTTATGTTTGGTTCTGCTCCACTTTCTCCCTTTTTGGTATTCCAACTAGGTGGAACTAGGTGAACAATACAACTTTAAGGGACATAAAAATAGAAAATTATCTTTTGATGATCATGTGTACCCTTTAACTGGATAATATACATATATATTATATATTATAAATGTATGCATGCAGGGAAAATTCATTGTGCAAGATATATATATATATATATATATATATATATATACACACACACACACATATATATATACATATGTATATATATATACACACATATACATATATATGTGTGTATATATATATATACATACACACAGTGATATAATGTCTACAATTTTTTTCAAAGATCAAAAAATAAAGAATGATAAGTGCTGGCAAGGCTGTGGAGAAAAGGAAATTCTCCTACACTGTTGGTAGAAATGTAAATTGATTCAGTCACTGTGGAAAACAATGTGAAGGTTCTTCAAAGAACTACAAGTAGAGCTACCATATAATCCAGCAATTCCACTCCTGGATATCTACCTAAATTATAGGAATATACTTGGGACCAGCAGGTGGCATGGTACTTAAGGGGCTGGACTACCAGGTGGCTGACTACAGCTGGAGTCCTGGACCCAGAGGCTTGAAAGGGCGTGTGTGCCCAAAATCCTGAGAAGATAATGGAGGGAAGGGGACTGTGACTTGGCCATCTCCTCTGTGCAGGTGGGGAGGGGTCATTTCTCTCTTTTTGTCTCTATGGCGAGTGCATGCACTCTATAGCACAAATCTCTCTTAAAAATAAACAAACAGGGACCAGCAGTTAGTGTAATGGCTATGTCACTGGACTCCCATGTAGTTGACTGTGGTTCGAGTCCTGGACCTGGTAGCTTAAACTCACGCCGGGCATGTGTGCATGCGTGCCCAAGATCCTGAGAGGAGAATGGAAGAGAAGGGATTGCGGCGTGGCCATCCTCCCTGGGGGGTGATTTCTTGCTTTCTGTCTCTCTGTCTCTCTCTCTCTGTCTTTCTGGCTAGCGCACGTGCCCTATAGCAAAAACCTCTCAAAAAATTTAAATAAATTAATTAATTAAAATAAACAAACAAAGGGATACACTCAGTCAGAAAAACACTTGCACATTCATGTTCATTGTGGCTTTATTCACAATCGCTAAGACATAGAACCAACCCACATGCCCAAGAACAAGTGAATGTATTGAAAATTTGTAGCACAAAAACTCTACAGAGTACTACTCATACAAAAAAAAAAAAAATGAGACCTTGGCATTTGATAGAAAGTGGATGAATATGGAGGATTTACTGCTGAGTGAAGCAAGCCAGTCTATGAAGGAGAGGCATCGTATGTCCCCACTCAATACACACTGAATGTCTGTGCTCTATGCCAGAAACAGAAAGACTGGAAGGTATAAGGCACAGAGAGCAACTGTGGATACCAGAGACAGGGTGGGAAAATGGTAGGAAATGGGGAGGGTGAGAGGGTGGGAGTCAAGGGGAAAAAGAAGAAAGCAAAAACATTTTTTTGAGACCTTTTTGCTGTAGGGAGCATGCGCTTGCCAGAAAGACAGAGAGAGACAGAGAAACAGAAAGTGAGAAATCCCCCTCCAGGAGGGATGGCCATGCTGCAATCCCTTCTCCTCCGTTCTCCTCTTGGGATCCTGGGCACCCATGCACACATGCCCAGCGTGAGTTTAAGCAACCGAGTCTGGGACTTGAACTGAGGTCACACATGCCCAGCGTGAGTTTAAGCAACCGAGTTTGGGACTTGAACTGAGGTCGGTTACATGGGAGTTCAGCGTCAGCCATTATACTAACTGCTGGTCCCAAGAAATCAAAACTTTTAAGGGACACAAAAATGGAAAGCTATCTGTTGATGATAATGTGTATGGTAATATCTTTGACTGCACTAATATGTAGTGTGTTTATGGTATGCTGTAATGACATACAGTGACTGGAAATGTAAAGCATAATTTTTAAAAATAAAAGTTGAAAAATGAAAAGTCTTGTATGGTCTGTTCTATTTTTATCATTTTTTTCTCTCTTTGCATTGTTTGAGATTTTCTATTAAGTTATCTTCAAAATCACTTTTTTTTCCTCAGTTGTGTCCCGTCTACATATGAGTCCACCTTTACTTCTGCTTCTGTGCTCTAGGTGACAAGCATTTCCTTTTCATTCTTCCTTGACGTTTCTGTCACTTCTTGCAGACCCTCCATCTTTCCCTTTTCTTTCACCTCATGGCTAGTGATGTGGAACATCTATTATTTCCTTAATTGCTGTTCACTCATGCTCTCTGTAAATGTGTTATTCAAGTCTTTCACACGTTTCTAATTGCACTTTGGTTTTGTACTGTTGCTTGGAGAATTCCTTAGATAACTGAGATTGCAGTACTTCACTAAATATGTGTTTTTGAAATACAGTCTCAAAATCTGTAGCTTATCTTTCATTCTCTTTATAGATCTTTTACATAGCTAACTTTTTTAACTTGATAGAATTCTATTTATCATTTTTTCCCTTTATCACCTATAATTTTGGTATCATATATAAGAACTCGTCACCAACTCTAGTCCTAAAATGCTTCTGAGTTTTTCCTCTAAAATTTGTATAATTTTACATTTTCATTACCTGTTTTTATTTAATCATTGTTGTAAGGTGTGATTTGAGGATGAGGCTTTTTCACTGTCTATAACAGATGGATAGCCGACTGCACCCGCACTGTTTCTTTAAAACACTGTATTTATCTATTAGGTAACTCGTGTTCCCTTGTCAAGGAAACAGCCAAGCATACTTTTTTTTGGAGGGCCCCTTCTCATTTCTCTGTGATCTTTATCTATCTATGTTTGTTTTTTGCTTCACTGAAACAACACATTCTATATTATTCTAGCTGTAAGATAAATCTTCAAATCAGGTAGAATACTTCTGTTTACATTAATAAGAAAATTCTTTGAGATTTTGACAGAAAATATACTAAGCCTATAAAATGATTAAGTTTATATTTGTCTATTTGACTGAATTGTGGATGCCTACATATATGGTCAAACATTCTGGATGTTCTTATGATTTTTTCTATATGACTAATGAACAAATGAGTAGAGCAAAAAGAGTAAGACGTCCCTAATCCTGCCTGACTGCCATCGAGTTAGGACACGGACTTTCTCTGGCCTCTGGTCTGGGACGACACCGTTCGCTCTTCTGTTCTCATGGTTTTGTTCTCAGACTGTAGCTATCCCGTCAGCTCTGCTTGGCCTCTAGCTTACTGACTGCAGATCTTGGGACTAGTTAGCCTTATAACTGCACGCGTCAATTCATATGAGAAACCTTCATCTCCTTGTATATGTACGACTCATTGGTCGTATTCTCTAGAAAACACTAATGCAGATTTTGGTACTACGAAGTGGAGTGTGGCTATGAACAACAGCGGAACATGTGGAGGCATTTTTGAAACAAAGTAACGGGCAGAGACTGAAGGAGTTTTAAGAAGCATGCTAGAAATAGCTTTACTTATTGTGAAAGAACCCTTGGTAGAAATGTTAACATTAAAGGTAATTCTGTGGAGGGCTTAGGAAGAAAATATGAGAGTTGTGGCCAGCAGGTGGTATGGTGGTTAAAGACGTTGGACTCCCACATGGCTGACCACGGTTGGAGTCCCAGATGTGGCAGCTTACTGTTGCAGTCCTTCTCTCTCTCTCTCACTCTGTCTCTCTTTGGTCAAATTGAAAATAAATAATAATAAAGAAAGAAAGAATTCTTTTTAAAAAGAAAATATGAGAGTTGAAGAGAAAGTCTTTATTATCTTCAAAAAATGTGTGTCATCACAAATAGAATGTTGGTTGAAATATGGATATTTAGGGATCAGCAGTTGTCGTAGTAGCTATGTCATTGGACTCCCATGTAGTCAACTGTGGTTCGAGTCCCGGACCCTGTGGCTTAAACTCACACCAGGTGCGTGTGTGTGCATACCCAAGATCCAGAAAAGAGAATGAAGGAAAAGGGATTGCAACATAGTCATCCCCTCTGGGGAGTGATTTCTCACTCTCTATCTCTCTGTCTGTGTCTGTCTTTCTGGTAAGCGCACGTGTCCTGTAGCAAAAAACTCTCCAAAAAAAAAAAAAAAAAAGAGAGACCCACTTACATCAGAACTACAGAAATCAAAATATAATGGAACTAACATAAAAATAGACACTTGGGTCACTGGAATAGAACTTATAGTCCAGGAATAAACTTATGTTTGTGCCAAGAGAATTTTGACAAGAGTTCTAGACAATTCAGTGAGACAGATAAGTCTTTTCAACAAATGGTGCTAAGACAACTGGATACTAACATGCAGAAGAATGAATTTGGACTTTACCTCCCACTATATACAAAAACTAAGTATAAATTGACCATAGACCTAGATGTAAGAACTAAAATCATAAAACTCTTAGAAGAAATTATAGGAAAAAATCTTTATGACTTTGTACTAATCAATGGTTTCTTAAATACGACACTAAAAGAACAAGTGACAAAAGAAAGAATAGAAAAATGCCACTCATAAGATAATTCAAAGAATGGGGGAAAAAAAGACTTCCAAATCATATACCTTAATAGGGACTTACAGAAGCCAGCAGGTGATGTGGTAGTTAAGGGTGCTGAACTCCCACATGGGTGACCATGGTTCAAGTCCTCAATCTGGTGGCTTGCTTTCTCACTTTCTCTCTCACTCTCTCTCTCTCTCTCACTCTCAATCTGTCCCTCTATGGTCAAATTAAAATAAATAAATAAATAAAGTAACTTTTTTTAAAAAGGGGACTTATTTATCAATATATTAAAACATTTTTATAAGTGACCAATAAAATTTTTAAAAATCCAATTTTATAAAAAGGAAGAGGATTTAAATAGACATCTCTCTAAAGAAGACATGCAGATAACTAAGCAAGCACATGAAACGGTACTCAACATCTGGGCCAGCCAGTGCTGTGGTGGGTCAAGACA